>NW_027366048.1:0-83269 GCF_046119375.1 Phyllobates terribilis
ATGCAAGTTGAGATTTTTTTTAATTTTTAATATGAAAAGAAGTTTGAATACTACTTTTTTGGTAGTTAATAGATAATTCGAAGATCTTAGTAAATTTATCTAGTATTTTTTTGATATACTGAGCATTCGCATGATTTTGGTTTGCAAATATATTAGTGTCATATGCAAAACATAATAATGGGATTCAAATGCTTGAGTTTGTTATCGTCAAAACAAGAAGAAAGGTTTAGCTAGCTCACTCCAGCTCTAACTCAAACCAACGGATGAGTTGAATATGAAATTAATCCCTGATATAATTTGAATTTCATTAATCATTCTTGTGGTGATATTTCACTTAAAGAACATGTGGTTAGTTGTTACATTGGTTTGGTTGCAAAGGTTGCAAGTGCTAGGCACTCTATTAATTGTATCTGTTTAGTCTGTCTATGGTAGGTAGATAATTAGAAGTAGCTATCGAAATGAAATTTTGGATTCTTGATGGAATCTCTAGGTTCCAAACCCAACTAATGTTGTCAATACTATTCATGACAATATTGTGAATTAAATTTCTTGACGATTTAATAAAAAAATGGCCATCGTTGGAAAGAGTCCAGATGATTTTGTCTTCCATATTGTTTTTGTGTCAATAAAATTGTACTATTTTATTGACAATATAAGATGGAACATTAATTTGAAGTTTTCCTATATTCTAAATTTTTGTCTATAGTGATGAAATCAGATAGTAAAATGTCCATATCGTGTATGTTAGGATTATAGAATTCTTTTAAGTTGATGTTTGGAGTCCAATGATATGTCCAAAATTTAATATTTCTACCATTTCTGACCCTCCAACTTATTCCTTTATCAAAAATATTTCTAATACTTAATAGCCTAGAAAATTGCCACAAATTAGACTTGTTTTTTGTTTTGTATTGTAAAATCTTATTATTGTGAATATACTTTTTCTGATATAATTCGAACTCACAGATTATTTTGATCGGTCAGCAGTTTTCATAAAATTTTCATATGAAGTGAGTTATTTATATTTTTCCATTTTATGAAAGACCTAAACCCTCCACATTTTTAGGTCTACAAATTTTCTCCCAAGATAAAAGTGGATGGAAAATTTCATTTTATTTCCAAAAAAATCTTTTGTTGATCATATCCATTTATTCACAAATCTCTTTGGGTAATTTAAAGCTTTGAATAAGATAGTAAGACTTAGAGTGTAGATTTAATTGGATCAGAATATTTCTACTAACTTGAGAGAGAGAATAACTTTTCATTTTGGACAATTGTTTATGAATGCTTTCAATTGCATAATTGAAGCAATCATTTTTTGCCCTACCTTTCATAATAGAAGTCCCAAGATATTTCTCCATTTGGGTTGTAATTTGGATGTTATTGATAGATGCAAGTTGAGATTTTTATTATTGTTAATATTAAAAGAAGTTTGAAACGTACTTTTTTGGTAGTTAATAGATAATCCGGAGATCTTGGTAAATTTATCTTGTATTTTTTTGATATATTGAGCATTCGCATAATTTGCGTTTGCAAATATATTAATGTCATTTGCAAAACATAAAATTGGGATGCAAATACTTGAGTTTGTTATTATCAAAACAAGCGGAATGGTTTAGCTAGCTCACTCCAGCTCTAGCTCAAACCAACGGATGGGTTGAATATGAAATTAATCCCTCATATATTTTGAATTTCAGTAATCATTTTTGTGGTGATATTTCAACTTAAAGAAAATTTGGTTAGTTGTTTCATTGGTTTGGTTGAAAAGGTTGCAAGTGCTACGTACTCTATTAACATATCTGTTTAGTCTGTCTATAGTAGGTGTAACACCCCAGAACCAAGGTGTCATATCGCCGTGAATCCCACCCGAAATTCACAAGGCTAAAATAAAAATACAGGATATAAATAGTAGAAATGGATTATAAATAGGTCATAAGGGAAATAATAAAGTTGTGCTATATTGGTCCATGAAGTCTAAGAACAAAGGAAATAACAATCCCCCAAAAATAACTATCTCTGCTCAACGTCGGTCATCACCAATCTCCTCATGTTGCCCTTGTGCTTGTGCAACAGTAGTACCTGGATGTCAAACACATAGCCAGCCACAATGGGTCAATCATTACATCTCGAAAATACTAACTCAGCACTTCACGTATAAGCTAATAACGCTTAATACCATGCAAATTCATCAACAATGACATTATCCAGACATTATAAATCACCATACAAAACCATATAATTATCTAGTACCCCTGCTTCTATTCCCTTTCGACCGCAATCAGAAAGGGGTAAGATGATCATAGCATAATACCCAGGAACATTTCAAAACGTACCCCGGAAGCGTCCTTCGGAGACCCTTTACGTACTCGGGAAATCCATTCTGAGACCCTCTTCCCCCGAAAATCCATCCCGGGGCCACAAATCATCCCCGCAAGGCCCATGTTTATGTATATACAACATATATTATCAGAGAATCAAACCACTTCAACTTATATTCAACATATATCAAGAATCAAATCACTCCAACATATATACAACATATATTATCAAGATCAAACCACTTCAACTTTTATTCAACATATATCAACTCACATAGGAATACTTAGATAAATATAAACCCAAACTAGAACCGAGCAAGTCAAGAAACTTACCTGAAATCCTTAAGGCTTTAAACGAATTGCACATGATTATTCCTGAATACAATCAAGCACCTATATCAAACATAAGAACGTATTCATACACGGTTCAACAAAAAGATTTGTACTAATTTATTTATACGTAAGCAAGTATATATATGCAACCACTAACTCATGGGGTATTAATATGTATATACGTAAACTAGTATATATGCAACCTCTAATTCAAAATTGAAGGCACCACATTCTATTATATATTCTACACAATAATAAAATAAAAGTGGTTGATTTGTTCTCAAATCTACTTGCAAAAGCTACAATATAAAATAGCAATAGAGTGTAACCAATTGGGTTTTGACTTTCTAATCATGAAGCCCATAATTATCTTAGTCTTCCCAATTCTATAATAGTAATGGAAAAAAATCTAATTATAAAATTAATAGTCGGTACCTAATTAAAAATAGTACCTAATTATAAAAAAAAATATCAATACTACTTACCAAGATTAGAAGTATCACATACTTCCCCCTCAAAAGAAGTTTCGTCCTCAAAAGTAGACGAAAATAACTCAGGATAATGCTCACGTATGCTCGTCTCCGTCTCCCATGTATCTCCCTCGACTCCATGGCGAGACCATTGAATTTTTACTAGAGGGATCACTTTTGTCCTAAACTGCTTTGATCAATGTTCTATAATTACCACTAGATACTCTTCATACGTGATATTATCAGCAATCTCATTCTCATCATAGTTTATGATATAACTAGTATCAGCAAAAAACTTCCACAACTGGAATACGTGAAAATTATTATGCACTTTACTCAAATTAGGAGGTAAGGCCAATCGGTAGGCAAGCTCACCGACTCTCTCTATGATCTCAAAAGGACCTACATATCTCGGGCTCGGCTTCCCTTTCTTCCCAAACAGAAAGACTCCTCGAGTTGGTGATACCTTAAGGAGCACATGATCACCCACTTCATACTCTAAGAGCATCATAGCATGCGACTTTTGACGACTTTGTGTAGTCAATAATCTCTCTCGGATCACCTTGATCTTTTGCTTTGTCTATTGAAGCATGTAATGCTCAGTCCCAATGGAATCAACTTGATCATCCCAAGAAACTGGTGAACGACAACGTCGACCATACAATGCTTCACACAGTGCCATCGGGATAGATGCATGCCAACTATTATTATAGGCAAACTCCACTAATGGCAACTGAGTTTCCCGATTTGATTTCCAGTCAAGTGCACAAGCTTGTAACGTATCCTAAAGTGTCTGAATAGTTCTCTTTAATTGGCCATCAGTTTGCGGGTGATAGGATATACAAAAATAATAATTGGATTCCAAGGGCTGGATCGCTTTCCAGAACCTCCAAACAAAACGTCCATCACGATCTGACACAACTGTCTTTGGGGCACCATGAAGTCTTACAATCTCTCTATTGAACATCTCTGGTAGCTTTTCTAGACCCCAAGTCTCTAGACTACCAAGAAAATGAGCTGACTTTGTTAGCTTGTACACGATTACCTAAATGGAGTCCACACCTTTCCGGGTCTTAGGTAGTCTTGTACGAAAGTCCATGGAAATGTCCTCCCATTTCCACTCTGGAATTGAAAGTGGCTGAAGCATTCCCGCTGGCCTTTGCTGCTAAATCTTGACCCGTTGACAGGTCAAACACATAGATACAAACTCTACAACATTATTCTTCATGTTGGTCCACCAATAGAGTTGTTTAAGGTCCATATCCATCTTACTCATGCACGGATGGACAGAATAAGGGGTTAAATGAGCTTCCAACATTATGGTTCTTCTTAACGCCTCATCAGACGGAACACATGGACGGTTCTTAAATCTCAAAACACCATCCTCGTGCACTAGGAACCTCAGTGCCTTGCCTTGGATTACCTTACCTCGGATTCGAGCTAGCAATGGATCTTTTTCTTTCCCTCTCTCGATAGATTTGAATAATAAATATTGATTTCTATCATTCTTAGTATACCATGCATACTCAGGAGCCAAACCTCGATACCATGTCTGATCAAGTCTTGTTGCAAGGCCAGTTGTACAGTCAACCGAGATAGAATCTGCTCCTGAACTGACTTTCTACTCAAAGCATCATCTACCACATTAGCCTTTCTGGGATGATACAAATCTCTAGTTCATAGTCCTTAATCCACTCCAACCATCTCCTCTGCCTCATATTCAACTCTTTCTGGGTAAACATGTACTTCAAACTCTTATGATCAGTGTAAATCTAGCAACCTACCCATAAATATTGTGACGCCAGATTTTCAGCGCAAAAACAACAGTTGCCAGTTCTAGGTTGTGTGTTAGATAGTTATTCTCATTGGCCATCAATTGATGAGAAGCATATGCAATGACTCATCCATTTTGTATTTAGTACACATCCTAAACCATGCCTTGAAGCATCACTATATATCGAAAACCCGTCGGAACCCTGAGGTAAGGTCAAAATTGGTGCAGTTGTTAGTCTTTTCTTAAGCTCCTCAAAACTCCTCATACAAGAGTCATCCCCTTTAAACTTCTTGTTCCTATGTAAAAGTTTAGTCAATGATTGAGCAATAATGGGAAAAGCCTTCTACAAACCTTCTGTAATATCCTGCCAAACCCAAGAAAACTCCTAACCTCTTTAACATTCTTTGGATGCCATGCGAGGACCGCTTCAATATTCTAAGGAACAACTTTGACACCCTCAGCTGAGATGACATGACCAAGAAAGGTAACTTCTGATATCCAGAAATCACACTTGGACAATCTAGCATACAATTGGTGCAATCTAAGTCCACCCAATATAAGCTTCAAGTATTCAGCGTGTTCCTCTTGAATATTAGAGTATATCAAAATATCATCAATAAATACAACAATGAACCGATCCAAATACACTATGAACACTCGGTTCATCAGCTCCATGAAAACAACAGGGGCATTAGTCAAACCAAAAGGCATACCACAAACTCGTAATGTCCATACCTTGTACGAAAAGCAGTCTTAGGAATATCTTCATCCTTGTTCCTTAACTGATGATATCCAGTCCTCAAGTCAATATGAGAGAAGACAGAGGAACCATTCAACTGATCTAATAAGTCATCAATTCTAGGAAGGGGATACTTGTTCTTCATTTAACCTTGTTCAACTCTCTATAGTCAATGCACACGTGCATTGATCCATCCTTGTTCATGACAAACAAGAAAGGTGCTCCCCAAGGTGACACACTAGGCCGGATATACCCTTTCTTAGAGAATTCCTCTAGCTGCTTCTTCAACTCCTTCATTTCTTCAAGTGCCCTCCTTTATGGAGCTCTAGAAATTGGTGTTGTGCCAGGTTCCATATCAATATTAAAATCAACCTCTCGACATGGTGGAAATTCAGGCAACTCCTCTGGAAATACATCGACAATTTCTTGCACTACGGGAATATCAGCTATCTTTGGCTCCAGGTTTTCCTCAAGCAAGACATAACACCAATATCCAATACAATCTTGATTCAACAACTTCGTTTCTTCCATTCAATTGATCAACTTCCCGGATTCTCCAGGCTGGCGACCTCTGAATACAAACTTGGATCTGTTACCAGCAGTAACTGTAACTGTGCGACCCTTAAGATCCATCACCACTTGGTGTCTTACCAACCAGTCCATGCCAAGAATGATGTCATCATGGTTTAAGTCCATAACAAGAAAATCACACTCCCAATCCCGATCACTTATGCGGATTGGGCAGTTCCTAAGTTCCCAATTCTACTATCTTACTCCCATCAGGCATACCCAAGACAAAGGGTTGACAATCATAAATGCAACTAAGACCAAGTATTTTTACACATGCATCAGATATAAAAGAATGGGTTGCATCAGTATCAAATAGTATGCTAACTGGCTGAGAGCAAATGCATAATGTACTTGTAGTAGTGGGAGCATTGGGCTCTTCGGCTCCCCTCATCTGAAAAACTCTATGCAGAACAGATTCAGCGCTAGAAGTAGTAGCCCCACTAGCCCTGCCTACACCTCGAGCCGATCTTGAAGTTTGATGATACGATTGTGGCGGAACCTATCTAGACTGATGAACATTGCCTCTCGGGGTTTGAGATGGAGGGTGAGACTGAGTAGCGTTCTTATGGAGACAAAAGAGAGCAATTGACCATCTCCCCACAAGTCAAACACTTCGCAGGAGGCCTAGGGATTTCATTTCTCAAAAGATTCGGGCTTCTGTAGTTAAAATAGCTTCTACCCCCGGTTGCAGACTCAGAATGTTTGCGCGCTCGTGTACAGTCATTTCTTGAAGGTGCAAAGGTCATTACTGAATAAGCTAGAGTAAAATTGGGCTTCTTGAATGCACCATCCCAACTACCTGGAGGTGCAATCAGAGTCATCTACCTCTTGTTAACTTGAATCGAATCCTTACTAAAAGGCATCATCTCAAATACTAAGGCCTTATCTTGATACTCGTCCAAGATTCTACATCCGAATCCAGAGACATACTTTTGTACTCCAGGCCTCAAACGAGCCTCAATATGGAAAATCCTCTACTGCTCGGTAGAACCATATCAGTAACATAACACAGTTCTTTCTTATACTTTATGATCAATTGAACCACTGAAACATCCTGAGATTAAGAGGCAAGGAACTTTCTCACCCTAGCTCTTCGAACTGATGTTGGACAATAATCCTATTAAAACATGCTTCTAAATTCATCCCAAGGGACGACACCTCCCTTGGGTTTATAAATCCTCCACCACTTAGCGGCATTTTCCTAGAATAAATATTGCACTACTTCCACTTTTCTCTTCCTCAGATTACCTCATATCCTCAAGCAAAATCTCAAGCTTTCAAATATGCAACTAATACAAATAATGATAACTAATAAGCAACATATTTACCTGCACAAGAACAATGAGAGATCAGTTACCGACGTTGCTAATCCTGAACCCATCCCAACAATGTCAAACTTGGCTCTGATACCAAATTATGTAACACCTCAGAACCAAGGTGTCACATCGCCGTGAATCCCACCCGAAATTCACAAGGCTAGAATAAAATTACAAGATATAAATAGTAGAAACATGTCATAAATAGTTTATAAGGGAAATAATAAAGTTGTGCTACATAGGTCCATGAAGTCTAAGAATAAAGGAAATAACAAAACCCCAAAAATAACTATCCTTGCTCAACGTCGGTCATTACCAATCTCCTCATGTTTCCCTTTTGCTTGCGAAGCAGTAGTACCTGGATGTCAAAGACACAGCAAGCCACAACGGGTCAGTCATTAGGTCTGGAAAATACTAACTAAGCACTTCACACATAAGCTAATAAAGCATAATACCATGCAACTTCATCAATAATGACATTATCCCGTCATTATAAATCACCATACCAAACCATATAATTATCTAGTTACGCAGCTTCTATTCCCTTACGACCGGACTGAGAAAAGGTGTAAGATGTTTATAGCATAATACCCAGGAACGTTCCACAACGGGAAATCCATTCCGAGACCCTTTAACGTACCCCGAAAAATCCATTCTGAGACCTTCTTCCTTGGGAAATCCATCCTAGGGCTACAAATATTTTCTGCGGGGCCCATGTTTTTGTATATACAACATATATTATCAAAGAATCAAACCACTTCAACTTATATTCATCATATATTTATCAAGAATCAAATCACTCCAACTTATATACAATATATATTTATCAAGATTAAACAACTTTAACTTGTATTCAACATATATCAACTCACATAAGAGTACTTAGATAAAGATAAACCCAAACTAGAGCTGAGCAAGTCAAGAAACTTTCCTGAAATCCTTAGAGCTTTAAATGAAATTACACGTGATTATTCCATAATACAATCAAGCACCTATATCAAACGTAAGAACATATTCATACACGGTTAAACAAAAAGGTTTATCTTAATTTATAAATACATAGGCTAGTATATATATTCAACCACTAACTCATGGGCTAGTAATATATATATACGTAGACTAGTATATATGCAACCACTAATTCCAAATTGAACACACCGCATTTTATCATATATTCTACATAATAATAAAATGAAAGTGGTTGACTTGTTCTCAATTTACTTGCAAAAGCTACAATATAGAATAGCAATAGAGTTTAACTTACTTAGTAACAATCAGAAGAAAAAATGAGGGTTCATTAGCTGCTGCAGGCATGAGGGCAGTATATAACGCACATATATAATAATTTTTTCTAGGTTTTGTAAAGGGTTAAGTAATTGGGTTAACTAATTGAATTGTGATTTTCTAATCATGAAGCCCATAATTATCTTAGTCTTCCAATTCTATAATAGTAATGGATAAAAATCTAATTATAAAATTAATAGTCGGTAATTAATTATAAATACTACCTAATTAAAAAAATGTCAATACTACTTACCAAGATTAGAAGTATCAGAGTAGGTACACAATGAGAAGTATCTTTTGAAATGAAATTTTGGATTTTTGGTGGAATCTTTAGGATCCAAACCCAACTAATGTTGTTAATATTATATATGTGAATATTCTGAATTAAATTTCTAGACGTTTTAATAAAAAAATTGCCATCATTGGAAAGAATCCAGGTAATAATTTTATCTTCCATATTATTCTTGGGAATATAAATTTGTACTATTTTATTGAAAATATAACACAGAACATTAATTTCAAGTTTACCCATATTCCAAATTTTGTCTATAGTGATGAAATGATATACTAGAATATATATCGTGTAATGTTAGGATTATAAAATTCTTTTAAGTTGATGTTTGGAGTCCAATGATTTGTCCAAAATTTAATATTTCTACCATTTCCGAACCTCCAACCTATTCCTTTATTAAAAATATTTCTAATACTAAACACCCTAGAAAATTGCCAGGAATGAGACTTGTTTTTCTTTTTGTATTGTAAAATATTATTATTGTGAATATGCTTTTCTTATATAATTCGAATTCAGGGATAATTTTGATCGATTTGCAGTTTCCATAAAAGTTTCATTTGAAGTGAGTTATTTATATTTTCCATTTTCTGAAGACATAAACCCTCCATATTTTTAGGTCTACAAATTTTCTCCCAAGATAAAAATGGATGGAATTTTTCAATTTTTTCCAAAAAAATCTTTTGTTGATCGTATCCATTTATTCACAAATCTCTTTGGGTAATTTAAAGCTTTGCATAATATAATAAGAGCTACATAGTAGATTTAATTGGATCAGAATATCTCTTCCAGCTTGAGAGAGAGAATTACTTTTCCATTTGGACAATTGTTTATGAATGCTTTCAATTGCGTAATTGAAGCAACCATTTTTTACCCTACCTTACATAATAGAAATCCCAAGATATTTCGCCATTGTGATTGTAATTTGGATGTTAAGGATAGATGCAAGTTGAGATTTTTTATTATTGTTAGTATTAAAAGAAGTTTGAAACGTACTTATTTGGTAGTTAATAGGTAATCCGGAGATCTTAGTAAATTTATGCAGTACTTTTTTGATATACTGAGCATTCGCATGATTTGCGTTTGAAAATATAATAGTGTCATCTGTAAACATAAAATGGGATCCGAATATTTGAGTTTGATATCATCAAAAACAAGCGGAAAGGTTTAGCTACCTCAGTCCAGCTCTAGCTCAAACCAACAGATGGGTTGAATATGAAATTAATCCCTGATATAATTTGAATTTCATTAATCATTCTTGTGGTGATATTTGCACTTAAAGAAAAGTGGCTCGTTGTTTCATTGGTTTGGTTGCAAAGGCTGCAAATGCTAGGCACTCTATTAACATATATGTTTAGCTTGTTTGTGGTAGGTAGACAATCAGAAGTATCTTTTGAAATGAAATTTCTGATTCTTGGTGGAATCTTTAGGCTCCAAACCCAACTAATGTTTTTAATATTATTCATGTCAATATTCTGAATTAAATTCTAGACGATTTAACAAAAAAATTGTCATCGTTGGAAAGAGTCCAGATGATTTTGTCTTTCATATTATTCTTGGGAATATAAATTTGTACTATTTTATTGACAATGTAAGACCGAACATCAATTTTAAGTTTACCTATATTCCAATTTTTGTCTATAGTGATGAAATCAGATACTAAAATATCTATATCGTGTATGTTAAGATTACAAAATTTCTTTTAAATTGATGTTTGGAGTCCAATGATCTGTCTAAAATTTAATATTTCTACCATTTCCGACCCTCCAACCTATTCCTTTATCAAAAATATTTCAAATACTTAATAGCCTAGAAAACTGCCGCGGTTGAGACTTGTTTTTCTTTTTGTATTGTAAAATATTATTATTGTGAATATACTTTTCTGATATAATTCGAACTCAGGATTATTTTGATCGGTTAGAAGTTTACATAAAAGTTTCATTTGAAGTGAGTTAATTATATTTTCTTTATTCTGAAGACCTAAACCCCCCTTATTTTTAGGTCTATAATTTTCTTCCAAGATAAAAGTGGATGGAATTTTTCATTTTTTTTTCCAAAAAAATCTTTTGTTGATCATATCCATTTGTTAACAAATCTCTTTTGGTAAATTAAAGCTTTGCATAAGATAGTAAGACTTAGAGAGTAGATTTAATTGGATAAGAATAGCTCTTCCATCTTAAGAGAGAGAATTACTTTTCCATTTGGACAATCGCTTATGAAAGATTTCAATTCCGTAATTGAAGTAATTATTTTTTACCCTACCTTTTACAATAGGAATTCCAAGATATTTCTCCATTATGATTGTAATTTGGATGTTAAGGATAGATGTAAGTTGAGATTTTTTATTATAGTAAATGTTAAAAGAAGTTTGAAACGTACTTTTTTGTCGTTATCAGATAATTCGGAGATCATAGTAAATTTATCTAATATTTTTTTATATATTGAGCATTTACATGATTTGCGTTTGCAAATACAATTTTGGACAAGGACACCTTGTAAAGGATGGATAATTTTTACAAGAATATCTTGTAGGCTATTGGCCACATTATTTATAATAATTTGGTATATTGTATTGCAAATAGTTATAGGTCTGAAATGGCTTATCTAGACAAGGTTCTCTCTTATAAGAATTAAAGTAATGAAAGATTTAGCACACTTAGAGAGCATTGAATTAGAGTGGAAAAAAGCTTGTACCGCTCTTATAACAGAAACTCATACAGTATTCCAATATTATTTTTTTTAAATTATGCCGAAAACTATCTAAATGAGGTGTATTATTTTTTGGAAGGGAGAACACCACATTTTGATTCTCAGTATTAGAAGGCGGCTTGAGTAGTTTATCATTATCTTGAATAGTAATAATTTCCGGAATACAACTAATGTCTGACTCAGTAATACTAATGGGTCGCACTTTGAAATCTAGTCTTAAGTTTGGGAGTAAAAGCTGTTTTAATTAAACTATGGTTGTAAATAGTTAAACCATCTCTAGTTAAAAATTTATTAATTTTTTGTGAAAATTTTCTAATTTTCACACTTTGGTGGTAGTATTTGGTGTTTCTATCTCCATCATAAGGTATTTAATTTTTCTCTTTGCTTCCAATATGTATATGAAAGCTAATGCAAAAGTATTTATTTTTAGTGTAATTGTTGTTAGTATTATTCAAATATTGATTGTGAAGGTCAAGAAGAGAGCCTTACATTTTCTTTGGTTGTTCAAAATTATTAGTGATGTTATTTCTAGCCCTTTTTTTGGAACAAAATTCGAGATGTATTTGCTTCATAGGTAATTTATACATAAAAGAACCATTAATATTAGTTTTCCAAATGTTGGAAACTGTTATGAATAATGAAAAACTAGTTCAATTATCAAGTGCATTTATTTGGCTTGCATAAGTTATTCATCTTGGAAGACCATGTTCAAGGTTTGAAAAATGAGATGTATAATTAAGGTAAATAGTGTAAATTATTCACCTTCTTAACTCTTTTTCACTTTACATTTAAGATGATGTAAATTAGTCAAGAATTTGGTGATCTCCTTAGCCTATAAATAGAGGAATTCTTCATTGTAAATTACACACACAAAATAAGAGCAAGAATACCTTTTCTAAGATCTTGATCTCTCTCTTTCTTCTCTTAATATTAAAGTTCTTTTTAAGTGGTTCTTTTATAAAGATTAAGTCATCTTGTCTTAATCATCTCCCAATCAAGATTAAGGCACTTTGTCTTAGTCAAATCACAACACGTTATCAGCACGAAGAGTCTCTAACCACCAAGAACCATCAAGGTATAAAATTCTACTTCCTTTATTACATAATCATAGTTATACAAGAGTTATTACAAAAATCAATTTGAGAAGTATGCTCTGTAGTTGCCCAAAACTCGGGATCTTCTACATCAGAAACTCGATTTTCTTCTTCTTAGATCTAGAACGATTTTTACCCAAAATAGAAACATATTATCAGATCTAAACAAAATACAAACAAGATACTAGATTTACTTACCTCTTTTAGCTTCCCATTTCAAGATCTCTTCAAGTACTTTTCTTGATTTCAAAATGGAGCTTTCCAAATCGAAATGATGATAATTAAAATGGTAATCATGATAAGAACAAGGCAAACGAAAAGCTCGGTTAAAAACCGATCGTTACTAGCTCTTAAACGACGATGAAGCTCGTTGGAATCCATGGAAATATTTTGAGAAGAAGAGGTTGATAATGGGGGTGAGGAAGAAGAAGATAAGGATGGATTAAATAAATGGATAAATGGCCGTAAATATAAGGGGATAAAGGTGAATAATAGATATTAAAGGTTACCGGTAATTTTTACATCGAGTTGATACCTTACTTGCATAATTGTCATCTTTTATATATTTGGCATATACTTAACACAAGGACAAGTTTTGGAAACAAAAGACTTCATACATTATACATTCATGCTTACGACGGTGTAGATCTTAATAATCCACTTATCTTACAAACCGACTAAAGAGTAAAAGATGGATAATAACATAAGAACATTACTACTTTGGACTAACGTCCTCGGACCATCTTGCTTCACTCCCACTTACATACAATAATTACCTATAATATGGACTTAAAACTGAGTCCGGAGACGGAGGTGGTGTCGGAAGAGTGTCTGGCAAAACATGAGGATAGGAAAAATAAGGATGAAAATAATGTGGATGAGTGGTGTAAATGGTGAAAAAGACTGGATAAGGATCGTAATGGATAAGTATAACTAGGTATACTAAAAACGAAGAAGACATGCATATCTTCCTGCTCTCTTCCCTTCTCCTTTACTTGAGCTCATATATGCTTTATATATTCATTATTTCTGATAAATTACCCTAAACGTCCAAACCCTTAACTATTGTATCTCACCGGGTAATTATGCATATTTTTTCAAAGGCCTAGTTATAGGATAACTATTGTGGCTATTATTTTACATGTCAATGGAAATAAATAGTGACTAGATCACGTGCATAATAATTAAGGACATACATTTACATGTTTTTTCTTTGCCATAACGTATTTATAACTTTTGCAGTAAAAGAAAATGGCAAAGATTGCTCAAAGAGAATTTGAAATTCTTGACTTGGCTGGACAAAGATACCTTGAGTGGAGGTATGATGTTGTATCATACCTTAAGGCGCATGGCCTTGAAAAAACCATTGAGCCTAAGAACCAAACAAAGGCTCAAGAAAAGGCAAAGGCTATTGTATTATTGCGCCACCATATGCATGAGAGTCTTAAGACCGAATATATGTTCATGTTAGATCCATTGGAATTATGGGAAAATTTAAATGAATGATATGGACACCAAAAGGATGTCTTACTCCCACAAGTAAGGCATCAATGGGATAATTTAAGGGTCCAAGATTTTAAATGCATAGGTGATTATACTAGTGCTATGTACAGGATCACCACTATGCTAAAACTATGTGGTGAAGAAAAATCACAAGCACAAATATTGGAGAAGACATACTCCACCATGCATATGTCTAACATGCTGTTGCAACAACAGTATAGAAACCAGAATTTTGAGAAATACTCTGCCTTGTTAAGAGTATTATTGGTGGCTGAAAAGAATAACGAGATACTAATGATAAATCATAATATGAGGCCTACTGGCTCAATGGCTCCTCCCGAGTCTTATGCCGTTGACAATGGCTTCCAATTTGGGAATGCCAATGCGTATGGCCAACAACAACGATACGGTGGTGGCCGTGGTCGTGGCCGTGGCCGTGGCCATGGTGGCCATGGCGGTCGAGGTGGCCGAGGAGGTCGTGGAGGCCGAGGAGGCCGCGGAGTTCGTGGTAATCATGTTCAAGGCTACTACAAATACCATGGTAACCAGAATTTTAAGGGGAATGGTAAGCAAAAGGTCCAGATGGGTCATAAAGGACCCTCCCATAAGGCAAAATCTACTTGCCACAAATGCGGCACGACTGGTCATTGGGCTAGAGAATGTAATGTGGCTCCACATTTGGTAAAATTATACCAAGATGAAAAGAGCAAAGGAAAGGCCATGGAAACCAACCTCATTGAAAGTGTGGGTGTAAGTAATGCACACCTGACCAGCCAAGATGATGGTCAATTTCTCGACTTTGAGCATATTGATGATTTTGCCGTATGAAACATTGAAATATATACGTAATTTCAAAACTTTTCCTTCGCACTATGTTTTTTCACTTATATTTTTTTCTTCTTCAAAGCTTTGTAAGATTGGTGATTGATGTGTAAAATATATGAAGTTCTTTCTTATTACTACTTGACAACTCTTTCTATATCTATCTTATAAAGGATGAACTCATCTAAAGTGATACTCGATGGGAAGGAGCAATGTCTTCTAGACTGCGCAACGACGCACACCATCTTGAGAAACAAGGAGTACTTGACTCACTTGAAAGCCTATGAAGGCAATGTCACCACAATGTCGGGTGCATCTAAACTCATAGAAGGCTCTGGAAGAGAAATTGTTATTCTACCAAGAGGAACAAAATTTATCATAAATGATGCATTATACTCGAGTAAATCTCGAAGAAACTTATTGAGTTTCAAGGATGTGGTCATAATGGATTTCATATGGAAACCATGAATGAAAATGGGAAAGAATATATGTGCATCATAAGATATGAATCTGGTCGAAAGCAGATCCTTGAAAGGTTGCTAGGACATACCTCCGGATTATATTATACATATATTTATCCATGTGAGGTCAATGCAACAATAAATAAGAGGTCATTTGACCAAACAGTTTTCACCTTGTGGCATGACCGTTTGGGTCATCCAGGGTCAACAATGATGCATAAAATCATAAAGAACTCACTTGGACACCCATTAAAGGACATTAAGCTCCTATCGTCCAGTGACTTTAATTGCAGTGCTTGCTCACTCGGAAAACTTATATAAGACCTTCCAGAAACAAAATAGCAAGGAGTCACCTGCATTTCTGGAAAGAATCCAAGGGATATATGTGGACCGATTGCTCCATGATGTGGACCATTTCGATATTTTATGGTGCTAATTGATGCATCCACACATTGGTCATATGTAAGCTTGTTATCAACAAGAAATGTTGCATTTGCTAAGCTACTTGCTCAAATAATCCGACTGAGGGCACAGTTCCCGGATTATACAATAAAGAAAATTCGGCTTGATAATGCAGGCGAATTCACATCTCAAACTTTCAATGACTATTGTATGTCAATTGGGATTGATGTAGAGCATGCAGTAGCTCATGTTCACACACAAAATGGTCTGGCTGAATCCTTGATAAAGAGATTACAATTAATTGCCAGACCATTACTAATAAAATCAAGATTACCAGTGTCAGCATGGGGACATGCTATATTGCATGCAACAGCTTTGGTTCGGCTAAGACCAAGTGCAAACCATGAATATTCCCCACTGCAATTAGTACATGGTAAGGAGCCAAACATTTAACATCTAAAGGTATTTGGATGTGTTGTTTATGTTCCTATTGCTCCACCTTTGCGTACAAAGATGGGTCCGCAAAGAAGACTGGGGAATTTATGTTGGTTTCAAATCACCCTCGATTATTAAATATCTCGAACCAACAACAGGTAATTTATTTAAAGCAAGGTTGCTGATTGCCATTTTGATGAAACTATATTCCCTAAGTTAGGGGGAGAAAACACTGGTGTGAATGCACATGGAATAGAAATCACATGGAATGCAATAGCATTATCTCACCTTGATCTGAGAACAAAGATGTGTGAACAAGAAATACAACGGATCATTCATTTGCAAAATGTTGCAAATCAATTACCAGATGCATTCATCGACTCAAAGAAAGTGACTAAATCGCATATACCTGCAGCAAATGCACCTGAAAGAATTGAAATACCCGTCGGACAGCCAGAGGCTTCCATTGAAATGAGTCTACAACATGCCGAAAGCGTGGTAGGCCACTGGGTTCAAAGGACTTGAAACCAAGAAAGTCAAAGAACCCTAAGGGTATAGTAGAAAATGTCAGAATAGCTTATGAGAAAGATGGTGAAGAAAAGGAGATTGAAAATAAAATTATCTCACAAGGAAATGACATCCTAGATAATGATCGAAAAATCGATAATTATGAGATTTCCATAAACTATGTATACACGGGTATACAATGGAATAGGAAAGATGTCATTGTTGATGATATATTCGCCTACTCTGTAGATATAGATGTTGTGTCCGAAGATCAGGACATTGAGCCAAAATCGATCGATGAATGTCGTCAAAGGATTGATTGCCAAAATGGAAAGATGCCATACAGGAGGAACTAAGATCGCTTGAGAAGCGAGAAGTTTTTGGCCATGTGGTCCATACACCAAAGGGCGTAAAGCCCGTGGGTTATAAATGGGTTTTCATGAGAAAACGAAATGAGAATAATGAAGTTTTCAGATATAAGGCAAGACTTGTTGCCCAAGGTTTCTCTCAAATTCCTTGAATCGATTATGATGAAACATACTCTCATGTGGTTGATGCAACTACATTGAGATTTCTCATTGGCATGAGTGTATTTGAGAAATTACATATGCGTCTTATGAACGTTGTGACTGCATACTTATATGGGTCACTTGATACAGATATCTATATGAGAGTTCCAGAAGGAATAAAATTGCCTGACAACTCTAAACCTCGCGGATTATTCTCTATAAAGCTAAGGAGGTCGTTGTATGGATTAAAACAATCTGGACGGATGTGGTACAACCGTCTTAAAGAATATCTTGTGAAGGAAGGGTATAAGAACGATGCCATATGTCCATGTGTTTTCATCAAGCGATCCAAAAATGGATTTTCCATCATAGCAGTCTATGTTAATGACTTGAACATTGTTGGAACTTCTCATGAAATTCAAGAGACTGCGGAATATCTACTGAAAGAATTCGAGATGAAAGATCTCGGTAAAACTAAGCTTTGCCTTGGTTTACAAATTGAGCATTTGGATGGTGGAATATTTGTCCATCAGTCTAATTACACTGAAAAGATCTTGAGGAGATTCAACATGGATAAAGCACATCCCCTGAGCTCTCCCATGGATGTTCGATCCCTTAATGTTGATAAGGATCAGTTTCTCCCTAGAGAAGAAGACGAAGAAGTTCTCGATCCTGAAGAACCATATCTAAGTGCTATCGGTACTTTGATGTATTTAACCAACAATACAAGACCAGATATTGCTTTTGCAGTAAATATCTTCTCCAGATTTAGTTCCACCACTACAAGGAGACATTGGAATGTGATCAAACACATATTTTGCTATCTTCGAGGCACACATGATTTGGGATTGTTCTACCGTACCCAAAGAAATGCCATCCTTGCTGGATATGCAGATGCAGGTTACTTATCTAACCCACATAAGGCCAAATCACAAAATGGTTATGTGTTCACATATGGAAGCACAGCCATATCATGGAGATCGAATAAGCAAACAGTGACAGCAACATCATCAAATCAAGCGGAGCTGATTGCATTGTATGAGGCAGGGAGAGAGTGTGTGGCATTACGAGCAATGATCACATTCATCCACAAAGAATGTGGAATGAGGCCCGTCACCTATGGGCCCACAGTATTATATGAAGACAACTCAGTATGCGTTGCTCAGATGAAGAAGGGCTACATCAAGGGAGATTGCACAAAACATATTTTACCCAAATTCTTCTCTACTCATGAACTAGATGAAGCTGGAGAAATCAACATTCAACAGACCCGATCAAATGATAATTTGGCTGATATGTTCACGAAGTCATTAAACCCCAAGAAGTTTACTGAGCTAGTATCCAAGATTGGAATGTGCAGCCTCAGAGACATTCGTTGATCTCAGGGGGAACATCATACACACTGCACTCTTTTTCCCTTCGGTTAAGCTTTTATCCTACAAGGTTTTACTTGACAAGGTTTTTAATGAGGTAGAACCGAGGCGTATAATGGGATTCATAGTTGTACTCCTTTCCTTCGATCAGGTTTTTATCCCACTGGGTTTTTCCTGACAAGGTTTTAACGAGGCAACATACGTTCATTTCCCACATCAGTTCGAAGGTGAATATTCAAGGGGGGGTGTTATGAATAATGCAAAACTAGTTCAATTATCAAGTGCATTTATTTGGCTTGCATAAGTTAGATCAAACATCTAGAAGACCATGTTCAAGGTTTGAAAAATGAGATGTATAATTAAGGTAAATAGTGTGTGAATTATTCACCTTCTTAACTCTTCTTCACTTTAAATTTAAGATGATGTAAATTAGTCAAGAATTAGGTGATCTCCTTAGCCTATAAATAGAGGCATTCTTCATTGTAAATTACACACACAAAATAAGAGCAAGAATACCTTTTCTATGATCTTGATCTCTCTTTCTTCTCTTAATATTGAAGTTCTTTTTAAGTTGTTCTTTTATAAAGATTAAGTCATCTTGTCTTAATCATCTCCCAATCAATATTAAGGTACTTTGTCTTAGTCAAATCACAACAGAAACAAGTTTTTCCGTAAACAGGATTACCATCCAAGCATTCTCAAATATAAAAGGATAATGATAGTTATTCTCTATATTATCTAATGAAAGAATGATGCATGCATGATCCGAGGTTGTAAATAGAAGATGTTCCGTAATAGCATTATTACAGTGTTGGATAATTGTAGGATTGAAGAATATGATGTATTCAGTCTTTCATATATTGTGTCTAGGTTAGTAAAAGATTTTCCCCACGTAAAAAAAAAAACTTTTAAAATAGAGTCAATAAGATTATATCATGTAGAATGTATCTGAACCTATTACATCTCGATGGATGGATATTAGTGGTATTGTTTTTGTCGTTATGATGGAGTAGGTAATTGAAGTATTCAATGATAACGCAAGATAAATTAAAGCTATAGATTAGGTTGTTGATGCAGTTGCAAAAATGTGGATTTCAGATTTCTCTGGAAGGTGCATAAATGATGACAATAGTATAAGTGAAATTGTTACTAATAACTCTTGTGATAATAATGTTATTATGGTTGTGATCACAGAGATGTTATTATTAATTGTATTATTAGTGAGGATCCAGAGATGTTATTATTTTGAAAACTAGTTTGTGAATTAAAGTACTGTTAGGAGAGTCATTATTCTTAGTCTCAGCCAAGCAGAGGAGGTCAATTTTATTGTTACGCTTAAGAAAAAAAATTTGGCCCAAAAGTTTGGTCTTCTTACTCCCCTACAATTCCAATAAATAATTCTCATAAAATATTATTGAAATAATATAAGAATTTGACAATGTTGTGGTATGTACAGTGAATGGTATAGTAATTTTTAAGAATAGGATAATGTAATGAGTGAATGTGTATGTAATATTATACTGGTTAACACCACTTAGGTAGGTAATAAATTGTTGTAGGAATAAAAGAAAGTAGTGATATGTTTGGAGTGTAATGGTTGATGAAAAATATGATTTGTTTTGGTGAAAGAGGAGCAAAAGTTTCAGGAATTCAATTCATTAATTGGAAAGATTACAAACAAAACGGGGTTTCTGAATGCCCCTATTATCCTCAGCCATACAAGAAGCGAAACCCGGCAAGCACACATCTAAACAATGATGACCAAGTGGGAGTGAGTGAGCAAAATTGGCAATGCCATCCTCCACTCCATTCGCCTCGCAAAAAATATGTCGAAGCTAGACAGTCCAACTTCTACTAATGAAGCCTTGGCGTTGTAATACCAGGCTAGCGTAGGGATGAGAAGCCATGATCGTCGTACCCAACAGATTTCACACCACAAGTGAATCCGACGCGAGCACCACCCTCCGAATACCCCTTCTCCACGCCAATTCCAAACCTTTTAGGATCCCCCATAATTCAGCGGCAAGGACCGAGCAGATACCCAGATTGATGGCAAAACCCCCAATCCACATACCTTCCGCCGACCGGATCACCCCTCCAGCATCCGCCAGATTAGACATCCTCCAAACGGACCCATCCGTATTCACCTTAACCCAGCCCTCGGTCGGTCTCTCCCACTGAACCAGAACAACCCGTTGCCCCCATCCGGCGAGCTCGAAGCCTCCCTCAACCATGCTGCCGTAAACTCCGGATCTGCTGCTCAATAAAATCACTTCCCCGCTCCAGCATCCCATTCCCCTGAAATACCAAAGTGTTCCGCCACTTCCAGACCCACCAGAAGGCCGTGACAAAGAGAGCACTACCATCCGCCCTTATCCTATTCTTGAACGCCCCTTCCGGGTTTAAGCCGAATCCAATGACTCGGATCGGCCGACCAAAAATCCCTCCTAGAATGCGGAAGCAATAGATCCCACCATAACCTTCGCGTGAATGGGCAATCACGAAATAAGTGAAGCAGCGTTTCATCCGCCGCTTTGCACACCGGACACCTAGCATCACCAGTAAGATGTCGCCTTCTTCTCTCGCTATTGGTCATTAGCTTCTCTTTGACTGTCAGCCAAGCAAAGTAACGGATCCGCTCCGGAACCTTGAGCTTCAAAATCCGTCCAAATACCCATCCCAGTTCCTCCGAGATGATCCCAACACCAACCCTTGCAACTAAATTATACGTCGAAGACACTGTATAGTTGCAAGAATTATCCGCCCCTCAACAGAGGCTATCAGAAGCTTCCTCCTCGTCTCTAACACCAACACCCGCAAGCTTAAGAATCTGAGCAGACCCTAAGATGTTCTGAAGCCGAGTCCAGTCCCTCCCCTTCTTCCGCCACCCAGTAATCTCTAACGCGAGCCCTCTGTTCTTCCTCCCCCAGAACTGCCATGGTGAAACTTCTGAGAGGCTGATCTTCCAGCCAAATATCCACCCAAAACCCAATACACCGCCCATTTCCGAGATTCCAGCGAACGCCCTTCCTCACCACTGTCTCCAGACACGCTCTAATCCCCGCCCAACAAGCAAATGGTCTACATGAAGTATGTTGTGAGCAACTAATACCCTGGAATTGAAGGCCATATTTCGCTTGAAAGAGGCTACCCCACAGCCCAGCTTCACCTCTCAATAGCTTCCAGCTCAATTTCCCCATCACAACCAAATTCATTTTCGCCGCTGCTCTAAGGGCCAGCCCTCCCTGCTTCTTTCCCTTGCAAATCTCAGGCCAAGCTACCCGATGCAATCCTCTTCTGCTTACCGAATCACCCCAGACACATGCTCTCACCATCTTATCTAATTCCTCATTTACCCCCACGGATAGGGAAATAGGGGAAAACCTTAACATCAATGAAAACACAATAACTCATATAATCATATAAGAGAGGATGAATGGAGAAAAACTCATCAGTGATGACATGACTATACCACCAGAGCAACCAACAGAAGGTAAAAGTGACAAAGACAGTAAAATAAACAAACAAGTTGTAAATAGAAATAATATAAAATGTCACAATAAAGATCTCAGTAACAACGGAATGACTAATCGACCCAAAAATCCAGTAAATGGTAATAATAACAAAGAGAATAAGGTTGATGTTGAAGCATGAGATCTCGTCGAGTCAATATGTCCCGTCGAGAGGTTGAGGTTCACTCTTGTCATCTTCAACTGAGGGTAAACACTTTTAAACGCTCCAAGAGTCCCGAATGCTCATCGACCACCTTGTTCGGTCCTCGAGCGGGTACCTGCACGACCAAATCCAGGGGAGAGGGGGGGGGCTTCCTCGGGATATGCCTCTCCGACGTTCAAGTCAGTTGCATGTCAAAAGAGGGGATATATAGTATGTAATGCTCGAGGGTAAATAAGACAAAAGAGTACTTTAGCTTTGTATTTTGGCAGAGTTTGGTACGGTAGATATGTGATACCCTTTTTCCGTACTCCGGATTCTAGTATTTATATGAGAGAGTTTCTTGGGCCTTTATTCATGGGCCTTCCTCTCTTTTATAAGAACAAAGCCCATCGGGATTATAACAAGGCCGTGGGACCTGCCCCAACATCCAGCCCATAGGTCCCTCGAGCACTCCGGGCTCGAGGGTCATGTGCCTTCGTTGGTTGAGGTGAGGTTTGCAGGCCTGTGCGGGATCCTAGTGGTTTTGCTCGGCGAGTAGTTTTTAGTTTGACTTACATGGGATGTTCCCTCGGGTGGTCATTTTGGCCTCGACGACCTGTTTTGATTCTTCGTTTGCTCATCGAAGTCCTCGATCACTACTGGTACGCCGGGGCGTGGGCGTTCGTGCTCGTCCTTTCTTTGTGAATTTATCCTCTCACGCCATCTTTCGAATTTATTTAAAGGTAACTGTATTTAGGCGAGCATTCCCTGCATGCTTTCCACGTGTCACTCCAGGGCCTCTGACACTTCACCTTCTTTTCCCTATAAAAGGAAGCATACCTTTGCCATTTCACTTTTTACCACTCTCTTACTCTCCTCCCGCTTGCTCTCTCTTTCTTCCTAGTTGCTATGTGCCTTCCGGCGTTCGTGGCTTCCTTTTCTGGTCACCCTCTCTTGCGCTTATATTTCCCGATTAAAGCATGGATTTCGACGGTACGTTATCATTTCTCCTTTCACTTTAGGTAACTATGCTTACTTGGATGTTTTTTACTCATTTGCTTTCTTAGACTTCTCTTGTCGGCCTTTGCAATCTTTCTTTCCCGTTCGTTTAATCGTGTGAAATGTGTGGGTATGGGCTGGGAGATTTTTGTCGTCGGCGAACTATGGCGGTGGCGCACGGTCTAGCCCATTTCGCCCTTTCAGGGGCATCAATAGCGGGGACAAACATTCTCCGTCATTAATTCCCCTTCCGTTAGTTTCTTGTTCTGGCTTTAATGGCAAGGCTCTTTTTTGAAATGTTTTCTGGGAAACCGTGTCGTTCTTTGTCAGACCTTCCCCGACCCTTTTCTTGTTGCTAATAAATGCTAATAAATGTTGATATGCGGAACAATGTGCGGGATTTTACTCTTTTACCCTTTATCTTTTTCTATCACCCTTCTTCTTCCTTTCTGGTTACCGGGGTGCCTCACGAAGGTTCCACCCTCTCGTCCTCTTCTTCTCGACGAGGGCTTGTAAATGAGATTTGTTCTATTTCTCATCGCGAGGCAGTTTATACCTCGTGAACTAACTTTTCATGTTTTATCGCAGCTCGTAGTACCTCCACGGTCCGTGACTCGGAGGACAGCATCCGAGAATCGAGCTCTCTTAAAGAGAGTTCCTCCTCGACGATCTATCACCCCATGATCTCTAGTGGCGGAAATCGAGGCGATCGAGGGCACAATGAGGCGGTTCTGAGTACCCAGTCACTCGCTCCTAGTACCACGGCGACTATTTATGACACTTTCTCGCCATCACCGCCAAGGGCCAGGCCCGAGGATGTTGTGGTACCTGTAATGGCACCTGCTTGAGCTCCACCGGTATTAATCCTCGATGGGCGCATCGCCCCCGTTCCCTGCAGTCTCGAGGGTTTCAGGATGATGGTCTCGACGTCGACCGTGAATACCAACCACTTGGTAGAATACAAAGCCGAGTTCCCCTTCCCTGCGGGAACTTTCCTCACCTTACCAATTACAAATGGGATGATGCTCGACGATTATGGGCCTTACTTTCCCATCAGCCAACATGCGCTGCGAGTGGGCTTCCACTTGCCGATTCCCTAGTTTATAAAAGACATTCTCGACGAGTTGAGCCTCAGCCCTTCCTAGATTCACCCCAACTTCTGGAGGCACATGCCATCGTTTCAACTTCGTTGTCAAGAGATTGAATACACACTTTCTTCCCACCTTTTCCGAGCACTATACAGGCCCACCACTTACCTATGGGGCCTTGTCACATGCACTTGTCAATACAACCCTCAATACAAGATGCTTGGCAATGAGATTGGGTGGATTCATTGATGGGTCTTAGTGAAGCCTCCCAAGGAGCATGGTGTAGACCACAGCGTCCGCGTATCTGGAGTTCGTGATTGGCCCTCTCTATACATCAACGAATAGCTTGAGAAACTAGGAATGTTTTTTGTTCGTTCCAAAAGTCGAGCTCTAATAAATACAACATAATCGTAACTATGGATTTCCTCGCTCGACGAGGACTTAGTTTAGTCCCTCCTCGTCGTCGTAGGGGCTCACTCCTTTAGAATTTTGCCTTATGTTTGTTGTGTTGTATTGTGGTGTATCTGACTTGTTTCTCGATTTGCGCAGATTCAGGCTTCGTCTTTTTGAACATAGAAGGGGACGAGGACCATGTGGTCCGTCCCCGCCATGCTCCAGCCAACGTGGTGGTGACGCTTTCAAGCTCGGAGGACCCGCCATTGGCTCTTCCAATGACTGAGATCCTCACCGAGGATACTATTCGTTTGTCAGGGCAGCAGAAGAGGAAGAAGGCGTCCTCCTCCAAGACTTCGTCGCAGCCCAGCAAGAAGTGGCATGTGGCGAAGGAGGCGGTTGTGCTAGTGGTGTCGATGACCTCGGAAGCTCTGACTTACCGAGTATCATGGGCGGTTTGTCCAGCAAGAGCTTAGGGGCTTTTTGCTGACACCTAAGATTTCTTTCCAGGCGATGGATTGAGCTATTCCAATTCCGTTCCCCCTCCCTCGATCAAGAAAAAGACAGAGGACGATGCAGAGGAGGAGGCGGAGGCGGAGTTGCTTGAAGTGGTGAGTTATTCTGGGATCTGAGTTTAGGTTACGATCTTCCTTTGTTTCTTACCTTTGACTTCTTCTCTTCTTCTTCTTTAGGCTGTCTACTTATCCATGGCAGCAATGACGAAGATAGGGAGCCGGACTCAATGGTCCACGGCCAAGCAGTCTAGGAGTTATGATGAGTTGAACAAGACTGTGAACGATCTGAAGGCTATGGTGAATAAGCTTCAAGAGGACGCGGCGAACGAGTAGAAACTTCTTCAATCTTCCCTCGACAAGAGAGACAAGCGCATCAGGGAGTAGAATATCGAGTTGGCAGTGGGGCTCAAGAGGGAGTCGGAGGTGGAATCTGAAAGAGACGCTTTGATTGCTGAGCTTCAAAAGCTGAAGGATGATCAAGAGATGCTGCTCGCGCAGGCTCGCCAAGAGGCAATCTACAAATACGCCTCTGGTCACCGCGAGGGCGCTCGCCAACGGTTTTGTGCCCAATATCAGGTGAATCCTTTCTGTGAGGTGGCTAAGCTTTAAGCGGCCAAGCAGGGGCACCCAAAAATTGTGGTCGACAACAAGAAGATGTATGGCTACTCCTTGACCCTTCCGATTATACTCCAGCTCCATCGGTGCCTACGTCCAAGAAGATGACCAGACTCTCGAAGCTTGGACCTTTACTATTGTTCCTAAAGTGAATGCCCCCACTCTCGGTCGCGAGCGTGAAGTGCCTAGTGGTATGTTGTCTTTGTGAAGGCTAATCGTGCTATGAACGCCGCGAAGAAGGTCACATCTGGCTCGGTCCCTCCCTCATCGACTGCTCCTTGATACTTGTTTTTACTCCTAACAATGTTAGCATTTTTGGACCCTCGAGGTTTGTAATATAACTCTTAAACTTGTTTTGTTATCCTGAATTGCTTTAATGTTTTGACTTAGTTTTTGCTACTTTCCCTTCTTTGTTATTTCCTTTCCTTCACAACTCAGTCTACCACCCCCGCATTTTTACCATATGCCTTAGCCGTATGTAAGAAAAGGTATCTTATATGGTTTTGGGCCGTAGTGGTCGATGATACATGTGGTGTAAAATACTACTGAAACATCATTTGTAAAGCGGACTAATAGTCCAACGTACAAGAATGCTTTCATAGCCGAGTATATGACATAAAGAAAAAAGGCGTCGAAATAACAAAAATTCGTTTTTTCACCACAATATAGTATGTAAACTCCGTGCTCAAGTTATTCTTGATCTATTTTTGTGTGGTCTTGTGTGTTGGTCTGATTTTCGACGTGTCTGCAGGACCTCTATCTGTAGTACTTCTTTGTCCGGGTATTTATGGGTAAAGTTCCCATGTGACATTTTGTTTCAATGTTAAGGCATTTTTTATGATATGTTCGTTTATTGTATTACACCTGTCTCGACGTACCTTAGCTTAGGTTGTAGCCCAGCCTCTAGGGTCCGTGCCGCTTAGTGTGTGTGGCTCTTTATTTTTTCTGTGGAATAAAAGGATTTGCATTTATGATCGTCAAACCGTATTGAATATCATGAGATTGTGAAGGTTTTACCTTTTTGTTTCTCATGACTGGCTCGTGGCCTTGTGCCACAAGGACACAGTCCAAGATAATGTCGTTGCTCGTGGATGGCTTGAGACCTCGTGTCTCAAAGACGTTGTCCAAGATGGTGATATTGTTCTTGGTTGGCTCGAGACCTTGTGTCTCAAGGACGCAATCCAAGCTGATGAGGTTGCTCGTGGTTGGCTCGAGACCTCGTGTCTCAATGACGCAGGCCAAGCTGGTATGTGAGTTCATGACTGGCTCAAGGCCTCGTGCCTCAAGGACGCAGTCGGAGATGGTTCGAGTGCTTGAACTGGCTCGGGGCCTTGTGCCCCAAGGACGCAGTCCAAGCTTAAATGAATTCTACTGCGAGACAAGTAATTATGTGTTACGGCTTCGAACATTTATGTGTGAAATGTTAAATGAGTTGTGATAAGATTTTACACACCTTGAGCGAGGCGTGTGAGTGCTATGGGTAGTACTTATGGATCCGCATCACATTCCACAAATTTGCAATGCGGTTCCCAGCACAGTCCTTGAGCTCGTATCCCATTGGCTCTACTTCGGCCTCGACGATGTATGGAACTTCCCAGTTTGGGTCCAGCTTAACCCCTTTTGTCTTTCGCATTACCATGTCTCCCTTGGCGAAGCCTCGAGGCTTGATTTTCTTGTTGTAATACTTCGCCACAACAACCTTGTGGATTGCTGCTCTTATAGTAGCCAATTCTCGGGCTTCTTCTCAAAGTTGCAACTCTTGTTTCATTTTCTCGGTTTTTCATCCATTTTATTGAATGATTCTACCGGTTGGGAAGAGGTTCTCGACCAATACTACTACATCCACGCCATAAGCAAGGGAGAATGGTGTTTCCCTCGTGGCTTTCTTTACTGGTGTGTGGTTCGCCCATAACACGAGGGGTAGCTTCTTGGCCCATAAACCTCATGCACCATCAAGCCTCTTCTTCAGGTCAGTCGCGATGCTTTTATTGGCGGCCTCGACTAGACCGTTGCAATGAGGGTGTGCCACATATGCGAATTTCAGTCTGATCCCTAGGTCCTTGCACTATTTAACGAGCTTTGGTGTGTTGAACTGGGGTCCCCTATCTGTCACTATGTCCTGTGGTAGCCCATACCGGCATATGATATTTTTTCATATGAACTTTTGCACGGCTTGGACGTTTGTGTGAGCTAGTGGTACAACCTCGATCCACTTGGTGAAGTACTCGATGGCCGCAATTATAAATTCGAGCGGGACTGGTACCTTGAGCGAGAATGGAAACAACAAGTCTAACCCCCACATGGCGAATGGGCACGACCCTCCATTATCTGCATTTCCACCCCCGGCTAGTGACAGGCCGGTGCGTGAGCTTCGCATGGTTTGGACGATCGTGCAATGTTCATCGCGTCTTCGCGCATGGACAACCAAAAATGGCCATCCCTTAGCGACTTGAATACTAGGGATCGCCATCCGGCGTGCCTCCCGCATAGCCCTACATGAAGCTCGACGAGCATTTTCTGGCCTTCTTCCCTTGATAAGCACCTTAGTTCTCGTGACATGATCCCCTTTTGTAAAGTTCGCCCTGACATGCGAAGAACCTCGCGGCCTTGGCCTGCGGTCACTTTCGTTCCCATGGAACGTATGGAAGGTTTGTCTAGGAAAGGTACTGTAGTATGGGGGTTCTCTAATCGTCCCCCGGGTAGTCGATATTCATGAGTTCTAGCTGTTCCGAGACGGATTTAGTTGTGGCAGTGTTGTACGAGATGGGTTAAGATTTGCCCTTGTGCTTGACGTCGATTAGCTTGGCGTGAGATGCCAGTTTGGCCAAGACATCTACTTGCTCGTTCTCGTGTCGCGGGATATCAGTGATAAGGAAATATCTAAACATACTACGCAGCCATGCTACCCTGCCTTGATACTGACGTAGAGTACCAGTTCTTGTCTCATAAACCCCCTGGACCTGCTGGACGGCGATCTTGGAATCGTAGAAGCACTCTATCTCTTCCACTTGATCTTCGAGTGCTATCTCAAGGCCGATAATAAGTGCCTCATACTCTGCCTAATTGTTGGCGGCGTCTAAGTCATGTTTCACTGCGTGCTCGTATATGTCATCATCGGGTGAGAATAGGGCTATCCCAGCACCGCAACCTTCGTTGTTTGCCGCACCATCTACAAATAGCTTCCACGGTTTGGTTGTTAAACATGAGGACCCCTCTTGATCTCGAAAGCTGGTCTCGATGAGGAAATCGGCCAAGCCTTGTGCTTTTATGGATGGGCGAGGTTGGTACTCTACGTCAAACTCTGAGAGCTCGACAACCCACTTTGTCATCCTTCTAGATAGAATTGGTCGATGAACGACCACCCGAAGCGGGAGATCGGTTAGGACTTGTATGGTATCCGCGTGGAAGTACGACCGAAATCAACGTACTGCGATGACTAATGTATAGACCGTCTTCTTGACTGGAAAATATCGTCTTTCTGTTGGTGACAATACTTTGCTGACAGAGTAAATAGGTTTTTGTTGCTCGCGTACCAGGACTTCGCTAGTTGTTCTTGAGTTAGAGGCGAGGTATAGCTGCAAGACCTTGCCCTAGATGGGCGATGACAAGGTAGGATGGTTGGAAAGATGCTCTTTAAGGCTGTTGAAGGCTTTCTGACGATCAAGCGTCCAAGTAAACTGCTTGGGATTCTTTAGTATGTCGAAGAAAGGTAGATTGCCCTTGGTGAGGTTTGCGCAAAACCATCATAGGTAGTTGACCGAGCCCATAAATCTCTGTACCTCGTGTGTCGTTCGTGGCGGCCTCATGTTTAGTACTGCTTGGAATTTCGAGCGGTTCACTTGGATGCCTCTAGAATTGATTTAGAACCACAAAATTTCCCCTCGGTGACTCCGAATACACACTTCTCGGGGTTGAGACTCATCCCGTATCGACGCAAGGTTTCAAATACCTCTCACAGATCTTTCGGGTGGTCTGCCTGGCTCTTGCTTTTTACGAAGATATCATCTACATATGCCTCGACCGTCTTGGAAAGTTGTTAAGGGAACACCTTATCGACGAGTCTCTGGAAAGTTGCCCCCTGCATTTTAGAGCCCGAACGGCATGACTCTATAACAAAAGGTTCCTTTTTCTGTAATGAATGTCGTGTTACCTACATCGACTGGGTTCATCACGACTTGGTTATATCCGGAGTATGTGTCGAGAAAGCTTAATCCCTCATGCCCGGCAATCGAGTCGACGAGCTGGTCAATGGATGGGAGGGGGTAACTATCCTTTGAGAACGCTTTATTGATGTCCGTGAAGTCAACGCACATGCGCCACTTTCCTGTCTTTCTTTGGGACCATGAAAACATTAGCTAACTAGGTGGGGTACTAAATGGGTTGCACGAAGCCTGCCTTGAGAAGTTTTGCCAGCTCCGCCACATCAGCATCGTTCTTTGGGCCTGCTTGCTTTTGCTTCTTTTGTCGCCGAAGAGTTACCTGTGGGTCTATAGCGAGGGAATGGGTCATGATCTTCGGAGGTATACCTTTCAGATCTCGAGGGGTCCATGCAAATATATCTCCCGAGGCCCCTAGAATGGCCTAGATTTCTGATGTGACCTCTGGGCGAAGGCCCTGTCCGACATATAAGTTCTTACCCTCTTCGTCGAATGGTGAGATGCTATGCTTCTCGACCTCGACCGTTTGTGGCGGACTATCGTCACCCTAACTTGATCCATTAGCTACTCTGGGATCTAGGTCGGCTTCATCTTCTGTGCGCAGTGACCCAGATAGGTAAAGCTGGTTTGCATGGACATCCCGTTTGTCGTTCTTCTCGGCCTATATGTAGCATGTCTCGCTTTTATCTTGATTACCTCTTGCAATGGATGTGCCCGTGGATGTGGGAAATTTGAGGCGAAAATGGGTTATAGAAACAACTGCTTTGAAACGTGTTAACGAGTCTCTTCCCAAGATGGCATTGTAAGATGAAGCCAGTGGGATAACTAGGAAATCAATAGGGCAGCTGCGTTGAGGGCCATCCTCGTATCCCAAGATCATGTCGATTGTCACCACTTCCAGTGCGTTTATGGAATCTCCTGTGATGCTGACGAGGTTAGCTTTTGTCGATCTGAGTCGGGAAGGGTCAAGCCCGAGCTTCTGATAGGCTTCCCAATATATGATGTCTGTTTCACTGCTTGTATCGACCATGACCCTCTTAACCACCTTGGTTCCCAGCTGAATGTGGACGATGAGTGGGTCGGCCTTCTTGTTGGCCTACTCGACCACGTCTGTATAGGAAAAACGTAGGCTGTACGGGCTACGTGTCGATTCAGCTATCAGCGTCATCGGCTTCCCGAGGGGAAGAGTCGCGTTGGAGGCTCGTCGCTGCTCCTGATGACCAGGAAGTCGAGGCTCATGGCACCCCGTGATAGTCCCTACGAAGCCGTCTGGTCAAGGAAACTGGGGCGGCTGTGGGGCAGGTGGGGGTAGTTAGTTAGTTGATCGGCCTTGCGCTCGACGAGCTGCCATGATTTGCCTATCCTCTTCCTGTGCTTTGCGAAAAAATCTTCGACATTGGGCAGTCGAATGGTTGTTACTTAGGTGCCTCGCGCACCACAACTCTTGGCCTTGGGGCATTAGTTGTCTTCCTCGCCCCACATTTTCATGTACGGTGTCCATCATATTGTGTAATAGGATTTGGGATTGACCCTGGTGGCCTTGTGCTTGGAGAGCGGGAGCCCTTGAGTGTTGTTCGGTCTGCCTCTTGGGTCCCCATGGTGTGTTTCCTTTTTTATCAGGGCCTGCCGTGTGACCCTGTTTCTTCGGAGGCTAGGTTCCGTGGTTTTGCCCTATGATCTTTTCGAATCGATCTGGCCATAGGCTTTTTGTAGCATTCTGTCGTAGCTGAGGTATATGTTCTGTTAGTTGATCTTTCTGCCAATTTATCCTTGAAATCAGAATCGTCAAGGAGTCCCCCAAAGAAGTCTTGCCGAGCACCATCCTCGGTAAAATCATGTGCCTTGAGCGCTATTGCAGTGAACCTTCGAACATAAGGTTCAAGGGTCTCGCCGACCTTCTGTTTGACCCCCTGGGTCTGTAACATCGTTACCTTACGCTTTATGGAGGCGCTAAAGTGGGTGATGAAGCGCTCTTTCAAATCGTCGAAGCTCTGGATAATGCGTTTTGGCAGGGACAAGATCCACGAGAGGGCAGTTCCGGATAGTGTGTTCGGAAAATCTTTGCACATGGTAGCGTCATCCGCGTTACAAGCCAGCATGGCGTAGCGGTATCGGTTGATATGGTCCCTTGGGTCCTCATTGCCCGTGTACTCCTTTGAGTTAGGGTACTTAAAATCGTCCCTCACAGGGGTACTGACGATGTGATATGCGAAGATAGTACCTCCTTGAGAGTTTGACCCCGCGCTGATTTGATGGCCGTAAAAAGGGGCGGGTAAGGTGTTGTAGGGTCCATATGGTCGTGGTCCAATGTACTGTTCATGGATATGGTACTCGGGCATTTTGGTTGCGTAGGGGTTGTAATGAGGATCAGTGTGGTGTGGTACAAGGACATGGGGTATGTAGTACTCGTGTGATCTCGAGGGTGGGTGGCGAGGCTCGATTGGATTGTTTGGTAAGTAATGGGGCATTTAGGGCTCATGGGGTCGCGAGGGTGGTTGATGAGGCTCGTATGCAGGTGCGTTATCTTGTAGGGGGTGAACTTGAGGGTCGTAGGGATCGTGGGGCCGATCATGCTGGCCGTTTGGGTACATGGGTGGAGTAGAATGTTGATTCGGTCTGAGTGCGCGAGTGTTGTGTTGAGGTTGGGATTCGAGATGGACGAGCTCACGCTCTCGCATGAGTCGTGCTTTCTCGTCCAATAGGGATCTTGCTAGCTCGTCTTGATGATGTTGCCTCTTCGCCTCTTCCTGATGAAGTCTTTGCTCCTCCTCCTCATGTTGCTTTTTGGTTTCCAACCAAAGTTGGTATTTGTTGTACTCGGTGATGTCAGCACTCATGTTCATGTTGAGACTCTGATACGTGTTATTTCCCACTGAGGGTCCAGGGTTGTTAGCTGCTCAGGAGCTGGTGTGGCGACGTTTGCTCGACGCTCTAGTCCGGCTAGTCATTTGGTACTCTTGGTTTGTTTAAATGCGTGAGAAAGAAACCACGGTCGGCGCCAGTGTTGAAGCATGAGATCTCGTCGAGCCAATATGTCCCGTCGAGAGGTTGAGGTTCACTCTTGTCATCCTGAACTGAGGGTAAAGACTATTTAACGCTCCAAGAGTCCCGAATGCTCGTCGACCACCTTGTTCTGTCCTCAAGCGGGTACCTGCACGACCAAACCCAGGGGAGAGGGGGGGCTTCCTCTAGATATGGCTCTCCGACGCTCAAGTCATTTGGAGCTCAAAATAGGGGATAGATAGTAGGTAATGCTCGAGGGTAAATAAGACAAAAGAGTACTTGTAGCTCTGTATTTTGGCAGAGTTTTGGTATGGTAGAAATGTGATACCCCGTTCTGTATTCCGGATTCTAGTATTTATATGAGAGATTCTTAGACCTTTATTCATGGGCCTTCTTTTCTTTTATAAGAACAAAACCCATTAGGATTATAACAAGGCAGCGGGACCTGTACCAACAGACAAACAATTTATTGAAGGGAATAACATAGACCATCATAGTAGTATAAAAACCAGTAGTAAGGCTAGAAAGGCAATTACTAAGAACACCCAAAAGATCATTAATAAAACAAAGATCCAAATCACATGCAAACTAGGTATAAAAATTACCATTATAGACAATGTAAAAAAAGCCCACCAATTGGTTGAACAATATACAGTACTTAGTAGGAAACACGATGTAAACCTTAGTAATGGTGTTGCTTTCGCATATTTCTTCCTTTTCTCTTTAAGGGTGCGTCAGGTACATGTTTAGGATTCTCCACACTAGGATCTGTGCAACCTTTCTCCACCAAATCCCATACTTCTTGAGATCTGAATAGAGTGCTCATCTCCAAGTTCTAGAAATGGTATTACTTCCCTTTGAAGATCGTCAGTTGAGGGTGACTTCTTGATCCATTGCTCTACATCTTGTGTTTTGTGTTTGATCTCTCACAAACTCACACACTCCTAGAATCAAAACATGGATTGCTCTAATACCACACTGTTGGATAATTGAATTGTATTGAAGCTAGGTTGTTGCTATACAAAATAGATCAAAGTTCAAAGAAAGATTCAAGAACAACGACAGAGAGTTTTTGCTGAACTGCAATACTTGACATAATAGGAAACGTTCTACATGAAGAAACAAATCTGAACAACTGCTAACTTACTCCACCATTCTTTCTAACAACGTGCCTAAGTAGTGGATCACTAACAGACTCAATCAATTACTTAAAACACTAATAAATCTTAAATAGAAATATGCAAGACTCTAACCCTAATATTAAATACTAGTCTAAGACAATAAGTTCTAAACACATCTCAACAGCTCTTGCTCATCGGTACCAACAAAGTTAAGGAGCAGAGATCTAGCCCTCATATTATTCAAAGGACATTCCTTGAACATGTGAGTAGGAGCCCCACAACACCCACAACCAGGGGAAAAGCCTTTGTACGAGACTCTTAAGGTGAGAATTGAGTCATCGAAGTTACAGAGCTTAAGGAATTGGATAGACGTCCCCATCCCATATGTATGTTAATGCAAATACGTATCTTCATCCGGTTTCTAGTGTTTGAAGCATTATCAGTCCTCAAAAGAGTACCCAGGTGATCTTGAGCAAGGATGTTCTGAGTGGCTGGAGGGGTAGTTAGATAATATGGAAGGAGGGGAATACAAACCCAAGTATCAATATAGAGAATCTCCTGGGTTAGGGGCTGAAACTGGAGAGAATAAGGGAGGATAAAAACTAACTTACCAAGGACATGGTAGGGCCTGTTATTCCAAACCCAATCCCTCACTTCTCTATTAGCAAAAACAGTAAAATCCATGAGTTACCCAAACCGAAATGTTGGATATCACCTTTAATGGTCTTCCATGCCTGCTTGAGTCTGTTGAGAATGATGGCTGGTGTAAAGGAGGCTTCAACAACTCTTACCACAAGACCGAAGGTAACAAGGTGTGTAAGAGCGTTTTGAAACTTCTGCAAGAAGGTGAGGTGTTGGTATATCAGGGTAGTTATTGTGAGTTTCAATAATGTAATGATCAGTAAGCGTGGAGGAAGTATGTATGACAGGGTTTGTTATCTTACATGGTGTTTTCAGGAAATGGAAGAGAGGGCTGGATAGGAAGTCAGGGTTGTTGTTGCTGCTGATGAAAGGTTGACTCTTGCCCTGCCCTTCCATAAGGATGACATCTTGAGAGGAGGGATCAGCCAAACCAACAGTTGCATTCGTGACACATAATGTAAGGTGTCGTGACTGCGTAGAGATCTTCACCAGAAGTGTGATGGACCACCACAATGGAGTTAAGATTACTTCCATGATGATGGTCAACCAGCACGTGTGAAAAGGACAAATTTACCTTCTATGAGATTGTATATGTGGATGTGGGATGATTCCGGAGAATAGAAGGGTCTATTCAAGTGGGTGACAGAGATCAACTGGTGTAAGGAAAGCTGGGGTAAAAGGAGGTGAAATTGGAAAAGTAAAGGGCGTTCTGTAGCGCACTCCGCAAATTTGCTTGGCGCAGAATGTTTATCCGAAAAACAGATAAGAAAGCTCTGGACCCGGATTTCACCAGTTCGAACCAGTTTTATTGAATTTAAAATAAAATGCAAGCCGGTTTTATATATTATGTTTATTGAGGTAGTGTATTTACGTAGGTTGGGGTTGGTTTAACCGGTTTAGCCTTTTTCTTTAGAAATTTTTATTTTTTTTATAGAAAGTAAAAAAAAAACCTTTCTAGAGAAAATTGAAAAAAAGCTTATATATATATTTTGCATTTGGTTTGCGTAACCATTTTATATTAAAAAAGAAAATACTGAGAACTTAATAACTTGTATTAGTACATGTGAATTATAGGTAGGTGTAAAAGTACACGCAATGTCAGAAAAAATATGTATCAGTCTGCATTTGTCTTGGTGAAGGAGATTTTTATTTTAAAAACCCACTAATGAGAATATAGTATGGTATATCGGTCCATGTGAAGCCTACCTATTGATGGTTTGACACCTAATGTCTGGAACCTTCCTAAAAGGTTCCGCATTTGTTATGCAGAAGAGTATTTATGCAAAAAAACCATTAAAAATATGAATCGGCTTTTAAAAAGACCGAATGTCTGACACTATACTGTTCCGGCTCAGGTACAAGGAAAGTTGTGTTGGGAAGGAAAAAATCGACTTCGCATTTCTTTTGCGCTAGCTGGATATAATTAAAAAAACGAGTTAAATGTTGTTTGTTAGGAGGGAAAATTTTGCCACCTATTTTGAAACATTATACCTTAGAGGGAACTAAAAATTATCTAATTATTAGTTTGACCAAATTAACAAAAAAAAACGTGTTACAATTAAATTTGTAATCGTACATTTACAAATAAAAAGAAAATGAATCTATGATTAACCATAATAAAGTACTAATTACATATTATATTTTTGTAAATTTATGTAAAAATGATAGGAAATACAAATTATGTAGGTTTATCAAAAGACAAAAAATAATGTTATGCATTTGATATGCGAAAAAGCGTTATTAACTTTCCAGCTCACTTGGTTAGGGTTATAGGTAGTTGGGGTGCCCTGAACAGACAATGCATCAAATCTGATGGTTGAAACCGTAAATATATGCTCCGCATTTGAAATCGGTATTTTGTGTGTCCTAAAATGAAATTTTGTTCTATAAAAACGACCCTTTGCATTTATAAATTAACCAACAAAATTAATGAATAATGTCATCTTCATCAAATGATCAAACATATTCATTTCATCAAGTGATCCAATGAGTGAGAGCGAGGGCGGAGTCGGTAGTTGATAGTTCAATAGTTGTAAGTATTTATCCCTAATATTGTACTTGTAGTTGTTAGTTTTGTAATGTTATTAGATATAGAATAGTTATGACACTAGGTGTTTTTATTTTATATACATGATTTTCTAATATACACAAGAATGAAATATGAAATTTTTAGTTAATCTTTAAGTTATATGTCTATTCAACATAGAAATGATATATTAAGATTTATATACATGATTTTGAAGATATTTATGTGTATTCGTCTATTGTTGTATGTATTTAGAATATTATTATATTATATTTGTGTATTGGTTATTTATGTAATTTATAATATTGTAGGATTTATATACATGATTTTGAACCCTAAATTAATAGTAGGTAATCTTGACTCTATGTACAAAGAAATGCATGTTGGCCTTTAGAAATGCTTGTACCAACACATTAAGTAATAATATAGAAATAGAAAAATTTATAAAAATGTTCACCTTTTAAGTAGTAACTAATTATGATTATTATTTTTGGTCAATATTAATTTTTTTGATTACATGTGTCATTATTATTAATTTATTCTTTATTTATCATATTTTTAATATTATATTTATTTGTCATTGTTCATGATTATAATATTTATTTGTCATTATTCGTGATTATTATATTTTATTGTTATGCATTATAGGTTTATCCTCATTTAGATATAAATAAATAATTTCGATATTGCATAAAATACTAGTTGTTGGTTTTTTATGGTTTGTTTAATTTTAATAGTAATTTAGAAAAAGTATTAACTAATTTGATTAATGTGAATCACGGTAATGATGTTGAGGAGTGTTTGAGGTGTGACTACACCGAGCCTTTTACCACTAATATGATTTGACCGATTATAGAGGAGTTGAAAGAATGGGTGAGGGGGGTTGGTTATGTACTTTTTAAGGTCATAATGACAAAAGCTTCAAAGGAGGGGAAATATATTGAACTTCATTGCGCGCGATCAGGATTTTACAGATCTGACAAGAATAAGGTTGAAGGAGAGGCGTCTCAACCGGAAAGGGGACCAAAGAGAGGAAAAAGGATAGGATGTCCCTTTTTGTTGCATGGTAAATATGTGCCCGGAGATTTTAAAACAAATCCTGGATGGAGAATGAGAGTTGTTGTAGCACGACACAACCATGACATCGATCAGTCTTTTGATGGTCATACATTTGTTGCGAGACTTACAGAAGAGCAACGAAGGAGAATATAATACTTTCGGTTAGTCGTGTGAAGCTGAAAAGTATTGTGATTGCCTTATTGAAGGAATTTTTGGGTACACGTGTTACAAAGCACTAGGTATATAGCTTCAAGTCAATGGAGAGGATTAAGTCCATGGGTAATTTTAAATATTACCCAATTTTCATTGAATTTTTTGAAGGAGATGGGCTATTTCACAAACACATTCAGTGAGGACGATGAAGATGGAAAGTTTGTTATGACCGACTTGTTTATTTCACATCCAAATGCAAGACATTTACTGAAAATGTTCCCCATGTAGTCATTATGGATTCTATTTACAAGACTAACATGTACTATTATAATTAATTATTGAATTTCATCTAATACTTGAATATTGTTGTGTATATTATTAGTAATGTATAAACACGTTTAGGTACGAGAAACCTTTACTAGTGTTTGTAGGGTTCACATCTGCGAATTACACATATTGTATAGCTTTGGCATTCATGAAGAAGGAGTCAACGAAGCATTATGTAGAGCCTTAAAGAGATTAAGATGGAAATATGGTAATCAAAGATCTCTATGCATAATGTCAGATAGAGAGCTAGGTGCAATAAAGGCAATGGAACACGTATTCCGAGATGTGCGACACTTGCTTTGCCAAGTACATGTTGACAGCAATGTTAGGGCATATGCAAAGCTGATGGGGATGACGTGAATAAATTTTGTAGTAGGTGTGTGTCGGGTTATGAGGTCTCACACAAAGGAGTGAGTACGAGGAATGTCTATAGTACATCAGAGATAAGTGGAATTGTGCAGAAGGAGGGGGATTGGTAGGATATGTGGAGTCCACATGGCTTACACCTGATAAGGAGAAGCTAGTGCGTGCATGGTCCGATGACATACTACATTTTGCCACAAGATCATCTAACAGGTAGTATTTCTTACTTTGATAAACATATTATGAAATATTTGAACTAAACATCTAACATGTACTATTTCTTAATGTGATTTTTTGAAAGGGTTGAGTCTAAACACTCAACGCATAAAGGACATGTTGGGGTCGTTGGAAGGAGGCTTGGACACAATTGTGCAGACAATAGACCACATGTTTACTTATCAAATCCTTGCAATAAAGGATGAGATGGGCAAGAGCACTTTCATTCTTCTGGGTGATATGAAGATCCTCCTGATTGATTCAAGACGTTCATGGACCATTTGGTCTATAAGGTTTCTACGAGTTGCTTGAGAATGCTTAAAGCACAAGCTATCTTTTCAAAGGAAGGTAAAATCTCTGCGAAGAAAAACCCTCGTGATAATTGGTGGGGAACTACAATGGGTTTTCCTAGCCCGTGGAGGATAATAATTTATGTAGAAGATGACATGCCTTGTCCACCAAGTGATATTGATATATTTTGGACGCAGATCAAGTGGGACGGGTTAGATGCAAACGATACCCGGTTGGACGACAACGTTCTTGTGAACCATGAGCATCTAGGGATCAATTCCTTTATCGAAGATTATAGATCGGACAAATTGAATCAAGATGTTTTGTTCATGATGTCTGAGAAGTGGAAAGAGTGTGCAAACCCGTTGGAATCTCGAATGAAGGAGCCACCTGTTGTTGAGACCATGATGGTAGACCTAGACTCCATGCACGAAAAACCGGGACCAAAAGGAATAAGACGTGGGAAGAGCATGTTAGACGTGAAGGTTGAGAAGAATAAGGTTGAGGCTAAATCTAAAATGAAGGTCCAGGGAATGAATAAAGGGAAATCAATGACGAGGAAGTCTTCAAAGTTGTCTAAAGCACAGATACCACAACCAGAATCCTACGACGACGACAAGGATGATTGTAGTGTCATTGGTATAAGATTGCCGAGCCAAGAGTACGTACACCATCGTTTCATTAACTAGGATTTGATTGGGGTTCGGAGAAAATCGATACCTTCATGTTCTACTACATTTCTCAAGTACATGACGTCGTGGAGATGGTCATTGCGGTTACCGAGCGTTATCTGTGTTGCTTGGTTATGACGAGGGGATGTATACTTCTTTTCATTTTGAGTTGTCTAAGTTCATTAAGATGCGTCGAAATTATTGGTTGTTGGTGCTTGAGCAACATAGAGATATTGATGAGTTCCTCCTCGATGTCAACACCATTGAATCCCCGTACGAAAAATTGTTGGATGGATGTCCCTTTTAGGGGTTTGGTGTATGCGACTCTACAACATGTTGTCATTGTTGTATTGTCTTGGTTTGGACCTTGCACATGTCTTCCACTATATGCTCCCCCAGTGCAGAATCCCCTTCTATAGTGGTGTGTGTCGCCCTTGTTGGTGAACGAAATCATTTCGTATTGGTAAATATCTCTTAAATTTGTACTAAAATATGTATATGTTTTTTTCAAAAATTACAAATGATTTATGTTATTTACAGGTTTGGTTAGTCAATGACTTTACCCCTATTCCACCACCCCCGAGACAATGGACTATATACAAGGATAATAGCATGGATGGATGGGACATGCATCCAAGATATGGTTATAGGTTCAAGAGATATGTAAACGAAAGGATGTAGGTTAAAAGACCTCCAATCATGAATTAGAGCGATGTATTTGAGAACTGTATTTCAATTTGTGAGATGTAATTCGAACGTTATGTGTGGGTTTCAAGAAAAAACAGCAACAACATGACCGTTTTAATAAGTGACAACTATTGTAACACAAATCCAAATACGATCACATGAAAAACAACCACCATATCGAAAACAACCAACAACCATATTGAAAAACAACAACAACCATATTGAACAAAAGCAACGAAAACATTGAAAAACTAAAACGACAACATTGAAAAACAACAACGACCACATTCAAAAACAACAACAACCACGTAGGAAGGTATTGTTTACCATCCAAACAACACCATAGAAAACATGACATGCTCAATCCATGAAATTTTGAGGAACTCGGGCAAGAAGTTCAACCGTGATGTACTGCATTGGACGATCCCTAAATTTCTCAAATTTAGGGGGACATGTGTTTATCCACCATTCAGCATCATCAAAGCCAGGTTGTTGTGTTTCTGGGTAATCTCTTTGGAACCTCGTCCATTTGACATACGGTTGTTTCACAATGTTGAACCTTAACTTCAACACGCATGGCTGTTTCATTATACCCCTTACTGTTATCGACTCGTTACACTTTCCAGCTATAAACTCCCAATCTAGTTCAGTGCATCCTGGGTTTGTACGAATGTAGTGGACAGTATGATAACCAGATATCGTCATGATCGTAACTAAAGTCATAGGTTGCTTCAGCTTCCTATTGTATATGTCAAAAACTATTAATATCGTAGTCTAGAAATGTTGTAATAAATCAATGTATAACATAAGTTTACTTCTGTTTGAGGAACATCATAGAAGACGTTCGCGATAGATGACGTCAGGTGTCTTGGAACTTAACGCAAGCCAATGCCATATTGGTCCATTGATAAGTACCGGTGGAACACCGTACCATCACGATATGTAACAAAAAACCTCTCCACATTCATTGTACCACAAAATTTGAACCACAAAAATTTGAAAGAGAATAGCTGATTTCAGATGAGTTTGATGTGCCAATGAACTGGGGTATTTATAGGCGGAGTGGGATGTATGGGTTTTGTTAGAAGAGATCTCAAATCCGAATTTGAATCATTCATTATTGATGAGAGGGAACCAATTTCGGGTCTTAAGCTGCAAAACATGCAGTGTTTGGTCACTTCTTTTACTGCTTTAATGTAGCTGCAAAGCATGCAGTGTTTGGTCACATCAATGACTAATTTAATGCAACTGCAAATCCTGCAGTTTTAGGCCACATCTTTCAATGCATTCGGTCATTGCTCCGATACTGTACAATATTGGTCCAACGAAAACATATTTTCGGTTGACCAAGAATAGCCCAACACAAGCCCAAAACAATCTTACCCAATATTAGGCCCAAGTGGTCCAATTCTTCACCCAATATACCCAATATTAGATCCAATATCGGGCTTTATGTATCAAAATAACACAAATAAGAATAATGGACCCGTTTGCAAAAGAATTACGGAGTTAATTAAAATAAAAAATTTACACTTAAATATAAATTGTAAGAGCACCTCAATGAAACCCTTATTTTCTTCTTTCTCTTCTACCGCTCCCTCCTAACAAATTTTCTTGCACTTTTAACCACATCTCCCTCTACATCCGACTCCGGCCATCTGCTTTTACTCCCAACGACGGCCATCCTTTCCGCCGCCTCTGCTATCCGCCGTTGAATTCCTATCCGCCGCCGCGCTACATCCAAAATTATTTTCCGTAGAAGGTTTGTCTTGGGAAAATTACCATCATATCAAATTCTTCTTTACTGTTTTTTCTACATTTTCTGATCATTTTCACTCCCTATTGTTTCTTGCAGATTGAAGTTGATAGTGCTTTTAGTGTTTTGTTGCAGCTTCGTTATCTCTCCCATCGCCGTGGACTGTGAGTATATCGGTGCCCAAAGTGAGGGTTTTATTTTCCTTCAAGTTTGTTGTAGTTCACATTTGTGTTTTAGGTCAAATTTGTTTTTGCATATGTGTTTTAGGTCACATGTTTTTGGTGTAATTGAGAGTTTCATTTCCTTCAAATTTGTTTCTGCAAATTTTCTTTAGTCAACAGAAACAATTTTGGGCTCTCAGTTTTGCTCTCAATTTTGGGCTTTTTTTAGGTTTATTTCCAACAATTTCGACATTTTCTCTTCTCAATTTTGGTCCTGTTTTTGGGCTTGTTTCGGGTTTTATTTATTTCCAACATCTTCTGCTCCCAAATTTGGACTTCTTTTGAGCTTGTTTTGATCAACCCAAGAAAACATTGTTTTTCTCTTCATTGTTCTGGTTTACTTTGTAAAATATAATCTTCTACTAAGGGAAAAAACTTTTGCTCTCAATTTTTCCTGCAGGTTGAAGTTGGTAGGGATTCTGCAACACACATAACTTTCTCAGTAGGTTCAGAAGCAATGATTCAGAGTTTCTGATTCTTTACTTTCAACTCACCTATCAAACATTCAAAATGTGTTATGACATTTTGTGATGTGGATATGAAGAATTCTTCAAATTTATATATTTGTATTGGTTAATGCCTGAATTGTTATTTCATGATTCTAAAATAATGTGTATGTAATATGACAAATAGCATAGTTGCTTCAATTATCAATTTGATGACATGTAGTGTCGTAGTGTTTGACACACGTGTATTCTACAATGGTTGATGATAATCAATTTCCTTAAATTAAGGATTTTCCGAAGAAAGATATTAGTCTAAGAAAATTTAGAATAGCATATCCACCTAGGCAATCTATAAACTTCTAAACTAAAAATGAGATTGATTTTTTCCATAACCACAAATTTGTAGCATATATACTTTTCCAATAAACTTATTATATTAACTTGTAATGTTTTCAAACTTTGTATGGCTTCGTCATCATCTTCATCAGTCACACTAGATAAAGTATTGCTATTGCTGTTTTGCTTTAGCTCAACAGACCGTGGAAGGTCGGTGGAACTTTGGTAGAAGGTTAAGGGTAATCCCTTTATTCGGCACTTACGAAGTGAAGAAACCACACAACAAAGGAGGTTGCAATTATACAAAATGGATCGATCCACCATTCAGCCAACAAGCACAAGAGGTTATTGATGAACTGCGGAAAGAATGAAATGCCTAAAGTGAGCAAAACGAAGGTCTGTTGAGGTTTAATTTTAAGGCTTAAGAAGATATCAAATATTTGGATAAAGTTAGAGCGGTCAGAGATGTAAGTCGTCTTAGAAAACCTAAGACAGATCCTAACCCATGGTTTGTATTTGTTTTATGAAAATTTTTAGGGAACAAGCATCTTTTTCTTGGGGGAGATATGGAAAGAAGAATCGCCTTATTTAGAATAAATGTATTATTCAGGCATCGTTGACATTAATTGTCTTAATGTTGTTGCATGTACGTTGTTTAATGTAAGTGATTATAAGTATGAGACGGGGGAGTAGGAAAATAAGTCTAAATTACGAAAATACCAATATATGCACAACATAAGTCTAAAATATATACACATACAAAACCAATCAGAATAATTCATCTCCACTACTAAAAATACATAAACATACAGAACCAAAACAGAACAACTAATCTCCACTACTAGAAGGAATGTCACCTTCAACCAAACCATCGAATCCTTGACGCTGCTCTGTAGTTGTCTCCACACGTACTGCCCCCGTCTGGGAGCTCTCACCACGCTCCCACACCGATGGCTCGTGGAAACGCCTCACTGTTGCTTGCAGGGAAGCACATGATAATGGCTCGGAGACCGGTATATCCACCCCAACTAAGATCTGTCCAAACAGCTATATGTCTCCAAAGGTAGGAGGGTCGCCCTCCAGAATAGACATGCGATTGGGCCAATGCTATACGCTATTCAGAAATAACACAAGCCCATATTCAATTACCATATGTAATATAAAATCACCAATAACTGAATATATATACTCACTTTGTGATCGGAGAGACCGGGACAGATGACGGTGTGAAGCGATCCAGAATCGGGCTATGTGGATGTAGGTTGGGATGTCCATCTGCAGGAACCAATCCAAGTACTAATCGTCGACGTCCCAAGTAGGGTGGGCCGTCAGGCTACTGAGAATGTATGGGCACAAATTTTGGTCCTTGTCATCCAATCGAGCCCATGCCGGGTCAAACACAAACTGATATGGAGATGTATTTGAACCGGTCGCCAAATCAGGGCGAACAGCGGAGCTAGGAGCAATAACATCCAGAGGGTGACTCTGCGACGTCCAAACTGCCGAAGAACCCTGTCCGGTATGTAAGGCTCAACGACATCAAGAAACTGTATCGTTCATCAATACATAGAGGAACGGTAGGCGTCTTGGTGAACGATGCGGACATACGGAATCCAACGTACCTACACAAAAATAAAAACCTATTAAGGATCGCAAATGACTAAATTGTACATATAACAAAGCTATTAATTATACACGTACATCCTCTGGTCTGTAGCTCTCAAGAATCTGCCGGTAGCGGCGACCAAGATCAGGTGATTGCCTCGGCGTGCGCAGTGTCCTAAAACCATAGACTCGAAGAGAGGGGTCGAATGCCTCCGGTTCGGGTTTGGGTTTCCCGGAAATGCAGTGAAGTATGTGTATATCCACAACTTCAGAGATATTTTACAAAAAAGATATATTAACTGCTTATCATCGAGTTAAGTGAAGCATGTAATTCGTTACAATGTTAGTAGTTATACCTGCAGCAGATACCCACAACCACCCATTGAGCTCGTCTTTTCCCACGACACCTCCCCTAAAGCTCTGTACAGGTAGACCAGTACACCCGATGCCCATGACGTGTCTCGAACATGCTTTTAATGGTTAAAAAGGGGTAAAGTCTTCACCAATATGTCATTGGTTGACCGGTTCACTAAAATACTAGTTGACATAGCATGAGCAAGAAACCCCATGGCAATAATATTGGGTCACCCCCAGGACACATCATGGCGTTACAAATAATTGCCAAATCTCCCAGTAGCAATATCCCCAGTAACCCTATATTTGCAGAGCTAGTAGTTCCTCCGTGTGCCAAGCCGCCTCATCCAATCAGGATTGGCCCCGAACACTCAATCAATAAAATCAGCTCCATGCGCCGGATAAAAGTCGGGATCCACAACTTCAAGACCATCAAGTGGATGTCCCAAATGTAGAGCCACATCATGGAGTAGGATAGTCATATACCCCCACTGGAAATGAAAGTTGTTCATCTGCGGGTGCCATCTCTCGACAAAGGTAGAGATGAGCGTGTGGTCGACCTTCTTGAACTGCAAGTCGAATAGACGCAACAAACCAGTTTGTCGAGCTATCCAACTCCATGATCCTACCAGCTCGTCCTCTACCCTAGGTAATAAACCCCTGAGTATGTCCTGCTCTATTATCCTACTATGGACCCTCAAACCCCTCCAATGTGTGGGGTCTCTCCAAATAACAGCAGGTATGTGAGTTTCATAGATAAGGAGTAATGACAGGTCTGCAGGTGGGCCAATGTCTGTATGACGCACATCGACATGAGGAGCATCGTCGTGAGGGACACCAGCTTGAGGAGCATCGGCAGGAGGAGCTGAATCGGCGGGGGGAGCTGAATTGGGAGGAGGAGCTGAATTGGTGGGAAAAGCTAAATTGGTGGGGGAGCTGAATCGGCGGGAGGAGCATAATCGGCGGGAGGAGCAGAATCGGGGGGAGGAGCAGAAACAACGGAAGCAGTAGAATAGGGGTGACAACCAGCGGCGTCCAGAGCATCGGCTCGAACCACATCGACAGCAGCCAAATCGGTGTGAGGAACATCGCCGTGAGGGGGACTAGCTCAAATAAAAATCACATTATGGAGCACATCTAAAGGCTCCTCCTCACAATAGGTCGGGTCGTAGTGGTCGGGTGATCGAGGTGAGCGAGGAGATCGGGGTGATCCTTAGTGTCGACTCAGCGACGGTGGAGAGTCAGGTGCACAAGCCTCGGGTTCCTCCCTCGGGATAGACGACGACGACACACCATCTCCGCGTCTTCTCTTCCTCCTAGATGCTAGGACGTTGCGCTCTTTAACACTTCGCGTTTTCCTAACCCTTTCCTTGTTTCTATGCATAGCCTCCTAATTTTTATTTATTTTAGCCATTATAACAGTATTATATATATATGCTTTCCAATTAAAATTAATAACCATTACGCATTGTTCTGCGATAGTCACTCACATCTGCGCAAAAGAAATACATAACCGGTTATTATAAAAAAAACTTATCCGTTACACGGTCAATATTACATTACCTAATTCATGCTAAATATATGCATGTAAATATATTGTAATTTCAATTATAATATTTCATTTCAAAATTCACGCATGCATGTAAATCTAATATTAAAGAATTATAATTTCAACATTTCATTACAAAATTCATTCATGCATTTAAATCTAATATTATATAATTTATGCATGTAAATCTAATATTATATTTATCTAATAATTCATTACACAAAGTATACATGCATGTAAATATATGTAATCTGATTACAATTCAAATATTTTTTAATTTAAATTGTTTTATATCCATTTCATGCAATCATTAAAAACAATATTATTCCTTTAGATATCGAATTTATAGAATTACCAACTCTTGGTCCACTCTACGTCGCCACTGCCCCCTTTTGTCATCCGAGGCCCAGTGGGGATTCCGGCAATTGGTGGGGACACCGGCGTCTCTAGTTGGGTTTTGGCTAAAGGGGGCTCGCCAATCAGTTATTCAATAGTGAAGAACTCGTTGGCAACATATTCCGATGACTGTTTGTTGAGAGATTTTGATTCCATATGATCGGACCTGAATTTGTCAAAAATACAAAGATTCAATTCTTCACAAGTTCAGCAAAATGATTTTTCACATGCACAACTAAAATACAGTAATTCGGTTCTTCACAAATTTCTGATTCGGTTTTTCATCCAGCAAAATGACACCTACTGAGCAAAATAACACCTTAACAAATGCGGTAAATTTCACATGCACAACAATTTTGGGCTAATAATGCAGTAAAAATTGAATCACTTCTTCACAAAATAACAACTTAACAAATGCACAGGAAAATGGCACCTTAACAAATGCGGTGAATTTCTGATTCAGTTCTTCGCTTAATAACTCCTTAATGTTGCAGTACAAATTGGTTTCAATACTGCGCAGTACAAATGTTGACCTAATACTGCAGTAAAAATTGGATCTCGTGGAAAATTAAAACAAAGGAGAATAATTGAAGGTTAATATGGAGGAAAGAAATTTGGGTGTTTGGGGACGGATTTGAGGGGTTTCACTGACGATGGGAAAAAAATCTTGGTGACCTAATACATCGGAAATGGAAATCAAACGACAAATAAAAGGTGAAAATGGAGAAAATGGGGAATGAATGCCATTGTTGAAAACTGAGTTGTGGAGCGCCGGAAAACGGTGTGAAACAGTGGGGAAACGAAGCTCAAATAGGTGGCTCTGCATAAAAAAAGAAGCAGTGGTGAAAATGAGAGACAAACGGACCTAGATTGATGAACGCCGGAAATGGAAGATCGCCGGAAAATCGAAGAACAACAGCGGTGCATTAGGGCCGGTTATTTTGGTTGAAGGAGAGGAGAAGAGTAAAGGTTGAAATGTGTTGGTGAAAAATGGGTTTTCTTTGACCGGGTCTACAAAATAAACCAGAGTTGGGCGGATTTGGGTATTTTCACCACTGGTTAATTGTCGGTTCTCTTTATTTCTTGATAGAAGGTAAAAATACCCTCCGCATAACAAATGCGATAAAGTGTACCTGCGCGACCCCACTTTACACCCTGCGCGATTGGCCCCCGAAAGTAAATGACCGAGTAACCGTCTGTGTGCGCATGAGGGTTACAGAATAAGAATGCCAAATGGCACTAGATGACAATAGGAATATTTAGATGTGTGGCATAGTGCTAATTACAAGAATTCTGTTGGTTTTTACTACTGCAAGTGGGAAGGGTAACCATAACCTTCCTAGAGGGTTGAATACTAAAAAAATGTTGGGTTCCAGAGGTGGTGGAAAATGATATAATAATGAGAATAATTGTGAGTACTGGATTAATTAAAAGCTATACTTAAAGGTTCATAAATATAAAAATTAACAGTTAACCTCAAGTAAGTGTAAAAATGCTTAGTATGATAGGATGAAGAAGAGAAGAAAAGAGGAGGGTAAGTGAATATGAATTTCATTCATCAAAGTCTGATGTTACAATGTGTTTATTATCCTATATATACAACTAGTTGAGCTCACTAATACAATATATATGCTAATACATACAACACATCAACACACAAAAGCATTTCTATACCACTATAACTCACATACCCCCCTCAAGATTGACTTGGTGTGCTATCAACAAGACCAATCTTGGACGTGAGAAATTTGTGTTGAACCTCTCCAAGTGGTTTCTTCATAATGTTAGCAATCTGCAAATTGGACATGACATGAGAAGTACGTAAAAATTGTCCAGCTACCTTGTCTCGAACATAATGGCAATCTATGTTCAAGTGCTTAGTCCTTTCATGAAAAAACTGGATTTAGAGCGATGCATTGAGCTGATTTTTTCTCGCAATAGAGAGTGATTGGAAGAGAAACAGATAAGTTTAGTTCACATAACAACCCATGAATCCAAACCAACTCACTTGAGATGTACGACATGCACCTATACTCAGACTCAGTTGAAGATTTTGAGACTGTGCGTTGTTTCTTGTCTTCCAAGACACCAATCATTGTCCAAGAAAAACACAATATCCACTAATGGACCGTTCTGAAAATTTACAAGCGGCCCAGTCAACATCACTATAGACATGGAGCTCCAGATTACTGCTCCTAGGATAGAACAATCCAATGTTCAATGTTCCCTTAAGGTACCTGATCACGTGTAGAGAAACTTGGATATGTGGCTCTCATGGGCAACTCAAGAACTGACTTAAATGCTGAACAGAGTAAGAAGTATCTGGATTGGTGATATTCAGGTAAAGTAATCTTCCTACTAATCTGCGGTAAGGTTCTGGATTAGAGAGTATGGCACCTTCATCAATGGATAAACCAAGACCCCTAGGCAAAGGAAAAGGAGATGGTTTGCAGCGCAACATATTTGCATCAGTTATTATATCAAGCAAAAACATTCTCTGATTTATACTAGTACCAACAGTTGTACAACCAATTTCTAGACCAAGGAAAAATCTCACCATGCCCAAATCTTTGATGGTAAATGCCTTGTCAAGACCATGTTTTGTACTCATTATCATTTCCTCCTCATCACCTGTCAAGAGGAGGTCATCAACATATACAAGAGCAATAGCTGTCATGCCATTAGAATTTCTGGTAAACAGTGAATAGTCTGACTTTGATTGCACATAGCCTAAGCTAAGCAAGAACTTAGTAAGTTCCACATTCCATTGACAAGAAGCCTTCTTCAAGCCATATACCAATCGTTGAAGCTTACATAAATGCCATGATAGTCCTTTGTCATACCTTCTAAAAGCTTCATAAACACCTCCTCATGCAGGAAACCATGAAGGAACGCATTGTTCAAATCTAATTGGTGAATCTTCCATTGACACACTGTGGATAGAGCTAGAAAATTTTTGACTAAGGACAACTTTGCAACAGGAGAAAATGTGAACTTATAATCTTTACCCTCTACCTCATTATACCCTTTAGCTACAGGCATGCCTGCCATTCAATTGAACCATCTGGCCTGCATTTGATCTTGAAAACCCACTTTGATCCAATGGTAGTTTTACCCACGAGCAGGTCTGTCAATATCCAAATATGGTTCTTTTCTAAGGCTGTAATCTTGGCATGCATGGCATCTTCCCAACAAGGTATACCTTTGGCTTGATTGTAAGTGCGAGGCTCAGGAACAGTGCAAACATTACAAAATGAAGATTTAAAATTAGTATCATATCCATTTAAATCAAAAATCTTACTGGCATGACATGAGGAAGAAAAGGAATCAATTATTGCCCATGAACTGCATAAATAATCTTTCAACATAATAGGGACACTTTTCCGACTGGATGACAACTCTCTCGCAGGTGCATGAATCTTTGCTGGAGGAACACCTTGATCATCAACATTAGATCCCTTAGCTAGTGAACTGTAATTAGTATTACTAAGTTTCTGTACCACAACATCAGTGTTAGAATTATAAATAAATGGGAACATATCCTCTTGAAAGACCACATCACGACAAGTAAAGAAGTAGTGACTCTCTAAGTCATACAAATTATATCCCTTTTTCCCTGGTAAATACCCCATAAAAGCACATCTTCTAGACCGTGGACCAAGTTTTTCTTTGACAAAGGTACTTGGCTTACCAAAACATATACAACCAATGACTCGCAGATGACTATAATCAACATCAGCTTTAAACAAAATCTTTGAGGGAACCTTCCATTCCAATACAGATATAGGCAATAGATTTATCACATGCACAACAGCCTTAATACACTCACCCCAAAACTGGATAGGAATATGTGCCTGAATACGTATAGCTCTGGAAGTTTCAAGGATGTGTCGATATTTCCTTTCAACACGCCCATTCTGCTATGGATTTCCGGGAACACTTTGTTGATGAGTAATATCAAGAGACAAGAATAAGAATTGAACAGTCTGCTATAATAAACTCAGAACCGTTGTCACTGCGAACCACCTTGACAGAGGACTGAAACTAAGTCTTCACATAGATCAGAAAGGATTGAATTATATCTTTCACTTGGATTTTCTACTTAAACATGTATATCCAAGTGAATCTAGAATAATCATCAACAATAGTTATAAAGTATGACTCACCTAAATGTGTAGGAACCTTACATTGACCTCATATATCAAAATGCACAAGATCAAAGGGTTTCTTTGCAATTGAAGTACTGCTAGGAAAAAGATCCTTACACTATTTAGACAAAATACAACTCTCACAAGATGAAAAACCATTAGAATCTATTACTTGACTAGGAAATTTCATATGTTTAAATTTTCCTAAAGAACAATGACACAAACGTTGATGCAGTACAGTTGATGTTACAAGAGTAATGCTAGCAACAATGGACTTGGTATTAACATGTGCAATAGAGGTGTCAGTCTTCAAGATGAAAATCCCTCCATGCCTATGCGCTTTGATCAAAGTCTTGTTAGTGATAGGGTCTTGAAAAACAATAGAATGACGATAAAGATGACCAACTAGGTTGCAATTATCAAGCAGCTTTGTAACCGACAAAAGATTCTACTTAAATTTAGGTATCAATAGTACATCATCTATCACCAAACCTGAATTGAATTTAACAGATCCAACAACATGCACAAATAACATCTTCCCATTAGGCTTAGCGACCCATACATGCTTTTCCAGAATTTTATGATTGCAAAACGTAGATGAAAAATAAATCATATGATATGTGGCCCCTGTATCGATAATCCAGGTAGACAACTTATCAATAGCATTTACTTGAAAACTTTATGAGATTCCAATACTTGCAAAGTTACTAGACTTTATACCGGCAACACCTTGCGCATTTGAAGTCCCTTCACTACCTTTGAGAATTCTGGCAATCTCTTGACAATTTTTTCCCATGGTCTCTGAATCAATACTCGCCTGACTAGGAGCAACACTAGCTGAATCAAAACGGGTATCTTCCATTTCCACGGAATTAGCACTTTTAACTCTACACTTCCAACTATTAGGTTGTTTAGCACTTTCACCAGGCTCGAACCTCCAGTTCTCTAGGTAGCCTATAAGCTTGTAGCAACGTTGTTTTGAATGACCTTTTGCACCACAATGATCACAATTCCTCTGAACCTTAGACTTTCACTTGTGCTTTTGATCATTCACAGAACAGATCATAGAATCAACCCCAAGAACTTCACTCACATCATTTGTAATTGTCTTCTGGCACTCAATTTGCTGAATAAGGTAATAAGCCTTATTTACAGTTGGAAAAGGATCAGATGCCAGAATAGTGATACGAACACTGTCAAATTTGATGTTTAAACCCATGAGAAAATCAATTAGCTTATACCTAGAGTCTTTGTCAATCATTTTCTTGATCAAGTCACATGTGCACTTTATAATAGCTCCACACTCATATTGAGGAGAATCCTCTAATGCTGCAATATCATACCAGATTTTCTTGATTGTAGAGTAATATTCACCAACAGTGTGTGTACCTTCTTTGATGCTTACCAAAGAACACCTCATATAAAAGAGCATCGGCCCATTCATTTGCCCGAATCTTTCAACCAGTTCACACCATAGTTGTTGTGCCGATTCAACAAAAGCAAAACTATTGGCAATGCTACCCACCATTGAACTCAAAAGCCAACATCACGCAATGTAGTCTGCGTGAATCCAGCGAGAGGAAGAACGACTTCCTAGAGAAGGTTTGGGACAAGAACCATCAATAAACCCTAGCTTCGTTTTTTAACCAAGTGCCAATTTGACATTCCGGCTCCAATTGAAGAAATTGTTACCGTCAAATTGTTGAGGAATCAACGGAGTTGCTGGATTATCCGATTTGTTGATCTCCAACGGATTTGAATCAATGGATATTGAACGTCGATGACGCCTGTAGGAACGATGATGCATGCGTAAAATCGACCGATGTTGCCTATAACGATCCATGAACGGCGACCTTGATGCACTCCGATGACGATAAATGCGTCGATCCATGTGCTCAGAAGGTTGATCACTAGCTGATTGTTCATCGGTCGTCACGAGCTCAAGACGATTTCAATCGGAAAAAAACCCTGAGATTCTTTAATATGATACCATGTAAGAATGCTCAGTATGATAGAATGAAAAAGAGAAGAAAAGAGGAGGGAAAGTGAATATGAATTTCATTCATCAAAGTCTGTTGTTACAATGTGTTTATTATCATATATACACAATTGGTTCACCTTACTAAGAGCATCCACATTGGTGGTTTTTTAGATTATAATAATATTAAGTTTTTTCACAATAGTTAAATATATATGTAAAACCGTGTCATTGGTTCCTTGCTAAGAAACCTCTAAAAACTGGAGAGAGTGTAAATATAATAAACAATGTTTCTTTGCTTTTTAAACCAAACAAAATTTTCCATGTGCTTACTTTTAGAATTTACTTCTTTTTATCTATAATTTTTTAAATTAAGAGTGGGGTCCAAATTTCAGAAAAGTAAATTTTGTTGAATTTGAACGAAATAAAACTATTAGAAAATGACTAAAAAAAATAATAAAAACACAAACCAATACAAATACTCTAATACAAGTAATCTGAAAGAAAATCATATCGAGATACCAATTAGATCATGCAGTATGAAGGAGAATATTAAAATATGGTGATGATTGGATAGGTATACAAGCCAGTGGCTGCTACTGATCTGGTGCAAGATACGAAGATTAGCATTAATGGCAGAAGTGTCCAGGTTACTTGTGTGGGCGACCAAATACTTGTGTGGGTAGCAAAGCAATAAGTATGTATAGGTTTATAAGTAGGAGTAAAGCTAATAAATTAATACTACCATTATTTAAGATATATGAGTAGAGCATTTATAATGATGATATTTGAAAATTTTTAAATTTTAAAATAAATAAAAATAAAAGTATGTGTAAGAAGGATTATAAGAGATATTCACAAGGATTCATATATTAAGTTTTTAAGAAGAATTTTACATAAATTTTTTTACAATAATGACTTATTTTTTATGACACATTCCCTGATCTTTCTTTTTTTACTATTTTATATTTAGGATCTTCTAAAAATAATTATTATGAATACTCTTAATATCGGAGCACTTAATATGACAATTATTCATACCGATGATACAAGAGTTCAGAGAATACAAGAGTTCAGAGAGATATTAATGGTCTTGCTAAGCTGTTCGTAGCAATTAAGGTTGCCATTAGTGGTGTAACAATTGTTATCAGAAGTAAAAATAAAACTGTGATTTAAGAGCTTGCGGCAGTTTATAGAGCGATTTTGGTAGTTAAGTACATAATATGAAGTATAAATATGATCATAGATAGGTTCATAAATAGGGTTGGATTTGATATTGTGAAGATAAAAGTTAAAGAGAGGAGAGTAAAACTAGTGATTTATCCAGATGAATTGAAAAGAAAAAAAGAAAGAAAAAAGATATACCTCGATATTTACATGGTTAATGTTTTGGTCTTTAGATCCATGAAAAAGAAGGTTGAGGAAGAGAGAATATCATAGAGAGAAGATGGAGCTTTTAATAATTATCTTGATATATTATGTTTAGTTGAAACTAAATCTAACAATATCCTAAATAATAATTTTTACACAAATTTGAATTTAAACATAAATATATTAATCTTGCAGACCAATCAAAAGAGGGGTCACGGATCCTATTGTCTAACTCCATTCACAATTCTCTAAAAATATTCAATCTATTGTAAAAAATAATATCGCCGCTGAATTACAAATTTGTATTACAACATCTATGGAAAAATACTTGGGAATTCCGATTCTAGCAGGAAAAGTTAAAAATGAATGTTTTGGATACGCGATTAATAAATTAAAAAATCAGCTATCTAAGTGGAAAGCAAATACTCTATCTCAAACAGGTCAAACTATTCTCATACAATCTAATCTCCTCTCTCAAACAATTATTCAATGCAAAACTTTTATTTACCAACAGGCTATCATAATCAAAGTAATGATATCAACAAAAAGTTTTTTCTGGAATAAATTTAATTCTAATTCTAGGTCCCTTATTTCCTGGGATAATATTTGTCAACCGAAAATAAATGGAGGAATGAGGCTTCATAAAGCTGAAAATATAAATATTTCTCTTCAAATGAAGCTTATGTGGAAAATTCTCAATAAAGATAATAACATTTGGGTCAAAACCGTTAAAGAAAAGTACATTAAAACGAAAAATATTTTAACATATAATAAAAAAAATGAAAACACTCATGGCTATTTGGGCGGCTGCTACACTTACGAGACAAATTTAAAAAAGGTCTTTCTAATGTCTTAGAGAATGGGCAACAAATCAATTTCTGGAATGACAATTGGATCCATAACTTAGATATCAAAAATTACTTCAATCCTCTAATATATTATGACAACATGAAAATTTCGGAATTTATAACAAGCAATAAAAAGTGGCACCCGATTAAATTGGCCACTTATCTTCCTATTAATACTAGGCTAGTCGCGCCCGGGCTCCGCACGAGCTTTGATTTACTAGTTCAAATTATGAATGAAGTGAACATGATATATAAAATATTCTCTTAAACCAAATGATTAAGTAAAAAAACAATTATTTACACATTTCTTATCCTAGTATATATTATGTACAACTTATCTTCAATTCAAAATCGTATATATATTTTGGACTCTGGGGCATGTGAAAAAAAATTTAGTTTATTTCTATGAAAATGGTAATCAATATTTTAATATCATAAAAGTATAGGTATATAAAAACCATCATGCAAAAACTTGAAGCAAATTATGTAAGTGAAAAAAACAACGTTAAATAAAACAATTATATCTTGTTAACATGGAGGAGCTAATTGAGCATGTTACTCTCTTCGTTATCAAATACTGTTACAAGTTTATTCACAATTTGAGCATTAATTTAATCAAATCCCTACCCACTTAATTTTTCTATATACACTTTGTATATGATATTATAGCACAATATCAAATTGGTAATCAAACTAATACCTATTTAAGATTGCTTGTAAAAGATATTAGCTAAATAACTTATATAAGTAATTTTATGGGTTTGGTAATAAGAAAACAACATAATATAATAACCAAGTCTCAGGCTCTCACATCATACCTCTTTTTTACAAATATGAAGTTTTTTTGGAAAACTATAAGTAATATTCATGAAAACTATGAATTTTACATAGGTGGACGAAATTCATCTATTTTCTCTACGGTCTTAAGTGTCATCTAATCACAAATACTGAGATCCTCCCTCTAAAATTCACTTATTGAATGACTGTGAGACTTTCTTTAAACTCATTTATATCGTTCATAATGACAATCAAACCAAGTTGATCACACAAAGAGATAGAGATAGAGAGAGGAAATGAACCTGTAAACATTTTGCCAAAACTTTTCTTATGATTTGACCCATATCTCTCAATTGCGGTCTCTGTATGCTTCATTTACGTTCTCAAACTAACTGGTGCTTTGTGAGGATGGTTGTAACAAACATGGAAGAGATGCAAGACCATTGGGTGGGCAAGAATTGTGACGGAAAACCGAATCATTAGAGAGAAGACATTATAACACTCAATTAGGGTTGTGAATAGGAATTAAAGGAGCAATTTAATGAGCCACAAATTAAGAGCAAAGTAGTTTCAAATATTGGAACGAAACTTATTAGGATTCTGAAAGAGCATCCAAAGGTTTTTAACATGATTTTTATGATTTTAACCAAAAATATTATTATTTTTACATTAAGACTAATTGAAAGGACAATTGATTAGTAGAGATTTTAGAGCAAAAGAAAAAATCAAAATATTGATTCAGAGTACATTAACTATTAAAATAATTCTATTAGATTAGGGGTTTGTTTGGTAAGAGCTCCTTATCAAGTATAATGGACTTATTTCAAATATTTTTTTTTGAATATTAAAAATGTGCGTTTCCCCCTTCAAGGGTGCAGGGGTCCCCGCTTTTGTGCATGGGGCTGCTGTCGCTAGGAAAAAGAAGAAGTATGAGGTTAAGTGTGTTGAGAATGGATATCGTTTTATCACCTTTGCCTTTTCTACTTTTGCTGAATTAGGAAGTGATGCTATTGACTTTCTCACTAGGGTCACTCGGGTGGCTCAAAGCAACACTGTTAGTCTCAATGTGCGCTATTTTATTTTCCATAGATTGGGTTTTGTTATGAATAAGGGTGTAGGGGCGCAATTGGTTGCTAGACTCCCAACCAACCTTATGTAAAAGAATGATTTTTTTTATTTGATTATTTAAAATCTTAAATTAAGAAAAAAAATGTGTCGATTTTATAAAACTAAAATATTTATAATATAATTATAATTTTATTGTCACAAACATCATTATTTTAAAAAATGGATTTGTAATTAAAAACGTTATTATAATGTCTTTAGGTGAATAAATCCTAGATTAGATTAGATTAGATTAGATGATGATGATTAATAGTAATAAACGATGATGAATTTTTAATTTGACTATTTATCTTTCCTAACCAATAGTTTTTGTTTGAGAGTGTTTAATTTCTTTATCACATTTATTTCAAGAATAATGAAATGGTAAATTGGGAAATTTAAATAAAAACAAGTTGAGTTTGAACAATGGATTGAATTCAGAAGGAGGAAGAATTGTAAAGGATAAAGTGTAAAAGGTGAGGTGTAATGTTGATTCAGAATATTGGAATATGGAAAGCTCTGACCATTGATGAGGAAAAATATCAAAACCTTATACGTTAATTAATTAAAAGTCCTGGACATTAAGTGAGTTTAGGGTCAAGGTAAAATGGGAAGTAGTTATAAATATCAATTGCTAGGTGAAAACAAATTAAATTATTATTTCAGTAGTAATAACTCCATATTAATAGACGACAACAACAAGTCACGTATTCCTACTATGGTGTTAGTTATTTAAAGTAATTAAAGATATATAAGTAATCTTTAGATTTGTGATTCAATGAATAGTGTTTTGGTTCAATGAAGTTTAATAGAGATAATAGAAGGATTTGGAGGTACCTGGCTAATAGCGTAAGCAGAAAGAACAACCACAATTCAAGAAGAATAATCAACTTATCAATTATACCAGCAAAATTTGACATTAGCAATGCGAAACCCATACAAATCAAGTATGTCAATGCAATGAAATTGAAATATGTAAATTATATAAATAAAAGTTGACATTAGTGTTGATAGAGAAAGTATATTAGATTCTATAGACCCTTTCACAGGAATTTCAGTTTCAATACAAGAGATTTGATGTCAGAGGCTAAACTATAATTGATTTAACAAATCTAAACTATAATTGTCAGACAATCTATGGCACTAGGTTGACAGGGATTAATTAAGAATCACAAAAACACTTATGAACTCTAAAATTGAGTCAATACCAGTTTATTGGACAGAATGAAATCCATGCTACGATATTTGCCTTGTGAGTTCATTACATATCTTGGCCAAGTGAAGCCTTTCCTTTGTCCATTGACATCGATCCGGGGATGAAAAACAAGATAAGAAGATAATTTAGGTCTAGAATATTGGATAGATTTAGGGAAAGGAAGTATAAATAAGGGCTCAATACTATAATGTGTACTTATTGAGAAAAAGTCTCGGGGCAAATGTGTTAAAGTTGAATATAGGGAGTTAAAATGCACTAATGGGAATGGTGAGGGAGAAGATGAAGTGTTCTTACCATTGAAGACGTTGCAGGATCCGTGTTTAACATTTTTGACTTATCTTACAAGATTCAATGTAATTTAGGATGGTCATAAGGGGCATAAAAGGTAATGTTAGAAGATATTAGTCTTATTGTAAGGGGTAGATTAGGAATTTTGAAGTTGAACTGGAGGTAATAAATTGACCCCCAACTCAACTTTTATAGTATACTAGGTTGATAATGCCCGTGCTCCGCACGGGCTTCTGTTCACGGTTTGATATCTTATATGGATTGTACATCAAATACGATAGATCAGTTTTGATTGAACTTTACCCTGTCATATAACTGTGTTGAAAATATTTAAAGTAACTTCCCTTGAAAAATTGTACGCCTTACGTGAAGAATTAACTACTAAAAGAAGATTTTCTTAGATAAAGAACTATTTTTAGAGGAATTTCTTTCCATTTGTTACTTTGCTGGGTGTCAGTGTGGATCTTCTAATGCAAGATACACAACAAGTTATATACGATCTAATTAATGATAGACATGTGTTAATTTTCAATTATTAAAAATGCAAATTACATACCTTTATTTTCTTTCTAGAAATAAGCAGCTCCCTCCGTCCCATATTATAAAACTAATTTCCAAACTTTTGCGGGAATTATGGCGGTGAAAATGTATGATAATTAGAGGTTAAAAGGAGAAAAAAGAAATAGATGAAGTGTGTTGGATGAAGACAAGTGTGTTGGGTGAAGAGAAATAGAAAAAAGAAGAGAATTACTGGTGTTGGGTGAAGATAAATTATTGAGAGTAGTGATATTGTGTTGGAAGAAGATAAAATTATAGTAGAATATTTCTTGATTTAGAATATGGGGAGAACTTTTTAGAATCCCTGAAATAGAAAGACCTGGAAACTTTTCTGTTCAAATCTAATTCAGTAATTTTTAGCACTAATGATCTTTATTGATTCTACCATAATGGTACTCAAATCGTTCTTCCGCCTAGACAACATTCAACGTACAGATTGCGCTTTACTGTTTCATAACACCAATAATAATATCTTTAGATTATAAATTCCGCAAATTGTAGATGTCTGCTAAAATCTTTATGTGGATCAAATTCTGAAGCGAAATAGTAATTGCAAGTAGTTACTTATTTGCTTTATAACTTTTTCCAATCAATCCCAAACAAGAGTGGTGGATTGGAGAATATGAAGGGTTATGGATCAGGTTTAAAGTCGTCGGTTATAGATAATCTAAAGTTGTAATGAGATTTCTTTGTGATTTATTCTCAATTAGTAGTGAATAATAGATAATTGCAATTCAAACTCATATTATTTTAATCCAATTGTGACTCAGATCATTTTACTCAATAAAAATTGACTCGGATCATAGTTTGATTTGAAAATTCAATCATCTAGAAAAGTCAAGAAAGTATGATATGGTAAAGGGGTAAGTATTAGCTTTTAATATTTTATTTTAATCATGTAATATTTATTTTATGGGCTACATCATTTGTTGCATACTATACTCCAAAATATCCACACTGCCTGAGTGCTACTTAAAAGTTTTTGGACATATTTTACCTATGAATTTGTATATGTGATACATTGGATAGGTTATAATTTGTTTCCATGACTTGTGTATCCTGGAACTCATTAGAAGATGCAAATATAATTTATTCTCTTTCTACCGATCAATACATATGTTCTTTTCTTACATTGACCTAATGGGTGTGTTGTATCTAGAGAAAAAACTGGAACACTTGAGAAACATGATTTTGTTATATATAAGGAAGACAAATAAGAAACTTGAGAAAGTTGACCGTTTAGAAATAGTGAAAGACGGCTTGAATCCTTGCTAATAAAAAAGGAATGCCCATTTTAGCCACTTCTTTCCTCAATATAGCAACAAAAACCTGCGAGCCTATCAAGTAAAATAGGTAAGTACGTTATATGTGCAAAATAAAAAATCCGATTTGTAATAAGCACATTTAATCATTTTAGCATTGCTTTTCCTTCATAATATGTGATTTGCAATATTCCTACCTTCTAAAAAAATAGAGCTAGTTGTGTATGTTGAGATTAAATCTTTTCGATGTTTGTTTTTTTCTAGCCAAATTGAAATATTATGAAAATACTCATGAGTTAGAGCAAGAAATTAAATTTACTAGTAAGATACTTGGATTCATTGAGCGCAAGATATCCGATTCAAATTAGTTGAAAGAGGTAATGTATAAGCCAAATTATGAGATATATACGTTTGTTGTAAAATGTATCTTGATATCAACCTAAGATGTGTAGAAAAAAGTGTGCTATATTCCAATGTGTAATGTAAATATTAGCATGTCGAGTGATAAAGAGTGCAAAAAACCTTTGTGTTTAAGCATTCTCATATGTGTTTGATTCATCCTTTTTGGATAGTTTAGTACCTTTGCTTTGCTAACAACACCTCAATCATATGCTCAAGGCTTATAAGAGATTATTGTTTTCACCATTGTGGAGGAAAGTTTCATACTGATGGGTATGATATAGGTTGAAGCAATAATCTTCTTCATTGCTTTATTTTTTATTGTGGATATTGCTTGTGATTAATCAGGTTGTAGCTTTGTGCCTTATTTATATTGGTTGATAAGTCTTTTTTTGTTAAAGGTAAAAATTCTAGAGGAAGAGGGAAAGTTAAATGGTAACTTATAGTGATTGATGATGTATGTTAATTAGAGTTTATTTATAACAAAGGGGAAAAGTTATCTGTAGCACTCAATGTATGGAAAGATGATCATTGAATGTAGTTAATGACTTTGAAAGATAAACGAATGGTGGAGAAAGGTTGAAGGTCAAAGGATATATCTTCATTTATCATATTAAATTAAATATAAGAAACACCAACGATTAGTTAATTGTTATAGTTGATGTCTAAGTAATTTTTGAATTACGGTTTAGCAAGCAAAGAAGCGTGCATCACAATAGAAGGATGAAATATCTAGAGTAAATGAGGGAGATGAAACTCAATTTTTTTGCATAATATTAGAAGATTATTATTGAAGAATAGGTAGTCAGAGCATGTTAATATTGTCCATCTACAATGCCACATAAATGATAGATGAATCAGATGCATAAATAATGACCACCCGGAGTTAATTAAAGAGGTTAAAATGAGGGTAAAAGGGGAAGTAGTTATGAATATCACTTGTTTGGTGAAGTGAGAGTAAGGGTAAAACGGAAAAGTGAGGTTGAATTGGTGGTAATAAATTGACCCCCAACTCAACTTTTATAGTATATTAGATAAGATTAGATTAGATAGGCCGATGATGCTTTTGTTCGGGATTTGAGATTTTGTATAATGTGTACATTGTATATGGTAGATCTTTTTGGATTGAATTTTCTTTGACTTGAGTTGTTTATGCATGTAAGATGAAGTATTAAGCCTAATACTGGTCATCACTAAAATATTTAATCATTTTAATTTCAAGGAAAAAATTGCAAACAAAGATATAGTTTTATAAATAGGCTTATCTATGTTTTTTTATGAATGTGGAACGCCTGTAGAAAAGGCAACTTAGTTTTGTAGGTGTGATACAAGTCTTAAGAGTGATTTTAACTAATGTACAATTGGTGAATAATTTTTGAATTGATATGTCTCTAATTATCACCTATTTTCTATCTAAACTATCTTTGACCTTGATAACAACTTCTTTTTGTATCTAGAACAACTCAAACAACAACTTCTCATAATACAAATCAATAGATTGTAACTCAAGCATGTGTGTGAATACCCATCACTACAGCACAATGTGAAATTCTTTCTCCAAAAATGTCCTTACTTTCCATAACTTATCGAGGAATACTTATTATAGATTAGATTTACCTTAATAGATAAAACAAAAGTCAATTCATAATAACATAATTATGTAATTTCAATAAGGATGTTATTCTTATAATGAATATGGATATATTAAATTTAAGTTTCTATAATTACGAAAAAATGTAATACCTAGCAATACAACATATTTACCATCTAATAAAAGTTCATAAGCTCAAGGTTATATCAAAATGACTAAATCAGATTCCTTTTATTTTCAATCAAGTGTATAGATATTTACTTTCAAGGATATAATATTTTAAATTAAGAATGAATTAAAATTGCTTAGATATTTTTTAAGGAATTTTATTATTCAAATTTCTATTTTATTATTGGGACTGAAATAAAATATGCATTAATGAATAGTATCACAATTATAAATTTCACTTTTATATGTATTTATGTTCTGAATTAATTAGTGATTATATAGAATTCACAAAATGTACACCAACTTCATTCTCACCATGTGTTTCGTCACCCTCAATATCATAAAGTCCCGTAACTGTTCAAATTCGTCTCTCCTGGTTACAAACCATTCTTATTCTTATTGGAGTTATCGGACTTATTTTGGATTGTAAAAATATTACTTATTTCATTGTTTATGACTTACATGAACCTTCATGATCCATGTAGGCATACTAGAAATATATATAATGTGTATAAATATAAAAAAGAACAAGCAAAAACTATATAATTAGAAGTTCTTACGGATGATATTCTAATTATTTAAAAGTCTGATTGCATGTGAATTACAAAGAGGACGAAGCATTACATACTAAGACTTGAACTCCATAAACACATGTTTCATGTAACACCTTCTTAGTGTAGTGACCTTCTACTACACCTCTATCCATAAATCTTAGCACATTGAATACGAATAATTTAAAATAGCAAGATGTTTCAACTACCCTTATTGCAGGTCTTTTCCATAAAACATCTATGTGAAGCAATAACTGGTCCGAACCATTGAAATGTGTATCCATGAATCATGTTGAACAAAAAAATCATGTCAATCAAAACAACCATTCTGATATTCAACCTACAGATATTGTGTAACTTTGAAGATAGTAATAAAATAGAGAAGACAAGTGATGTAGTGTTTTGAAATATGTATATACCTTATAGAAGTGATGCTAGTTTGGGTCCACTCTTGAAGCACGAGTAGTTTTAACCACTTTGAATTAGCAACTCTTGTATTATAACATAGTTTTGGCCATGTCAAGATGTCGAGTGGGGGAATTATAGAAACAACTCACACTACTTTAGATAAGAAGTAAAAATCTCACTCTAATGATAGTTTCTTTTCAAGCGGTACGATAAGAACGTTGTTATTGAGATTGATATTGGATGCTTCTATCAAATCTTCTCTTATATTATATGTATGGATAGCCTTGTGGGTGATGTTGCCATGAAGGTCAATAGTTGGGGTATTTATATGGTTGTGTATCATGTGGAAAAAGAGAGGAATAGTTATTGATTAATATAATAAATTTTAGGAATTCATGTGACTTTATTGCATGCGGAGTTGATTCATGTTTAAATGTAGTTGAAGGTGAAAGGGGTGAGGAAGTTGAAAGATATTGGTAAGAATGAAAATCAATTATCATTTCAAAGTAATATTTGCCTTTTCAAATATTTTTAGATGTTAATAAAAGAAGTGTAAGAGTTTTTAGTTAAATAAGAATGTGTAAAGATAATAATAGAAAAGGAAATAAGGGCATAGTATTATAAAGCGTGTCTACTAAGAAAATTCTCGGGTCAAAGACGTTACGGTGGAATATAGAGAGTTAAAGGGGACTAATGGTGGTGATGAGGGAGGGTATGAAATGTCCTTGCCATTCAAGACAAAGAAGGATTCCTATTTAATTTACAACGTAATGTCGGATAGTCAACAAGGACATAAAAGAGAATTTTTGAACATATTAGTGGTAGGATAAGGGATAGAATAGGAATTTTGAAGTTGAACTAGAGGTAATAAATTGACCCCCAACTCAACTTTTATAGTATATTAGATTAGATTGTTAATCAAATCATTAAAATTTACATTCCTTCAAGTGATATTGAGGACAAACTAATCTGGAGTTTATCTAGCTTAGGTGAATTCAGTACAAAAGTGCTATTGAATTAACTAAAACTAACAATATTAATCCGAATTCATCAATTTTCAACAAAATATCGAACCTTAACATTCCTCCAAAAATAAATTTTTTATTTGGAAAGCATTATCTAGATTACCTGCCAACTACGGAGAGATTAAATAGACATTTCAATCGTGTCCCAAATCATTGTACTCCATGCAATGCACCTTTAGAAACAACGTCTCGATTCTTCTTTGATTGTCCAACAACTATTAATATGATCAACACATTAGAACAAAGAACTGGAAAGAAGGTTATTTATAAATTTACTAACAATTTTATTAATGATTTTAATTAATTTATCAATAAAAATAAAAATATAGATATAATTTAGTTTTTATGGTATGAACTATGGAGAGATAGAAATAGGAAAATCTTTAAAAGTACAATTAATTCAAACTCTAAGACAATTGACATTGCCTTTATTCAATACCATTCATGGATTGCTACTAAAAACTTTAATTCAGTTAAACAATTTAACAACACAACAGAAAACAATAATAATAATAACACAAAACAAATTCTAAAGAAAACGAGAAATATGGCCAACTGGAAGCACCATCCAGAGGGATGGTTTAAATTAAATTTTGATGCTTCCTATTATCCAAATGGAGATTCTTATATTGGAAATGTCATTCGAAATAACAGAGGTGAAATTCTAAAACTTTCATAAAAGAATACATGTCTCATCTGCAATCCAAAGTGAAGCTATTCCTTCTATTGAGGCTCTAAAGTTAGCTAAAAGTATGAATTTAGAAGAGAAATTTTTTGAAGGTGATAACTTGACTATAATCAATGGAATTCGTAAAATATGGCAGGTAACATGGATAATTCAAAATATTATCGAAGAAGTGTATAGTGAATTACGACATTCAAGGAAGTGAAGATCTTTCATTGCTATAGAGAAGACAACAAGGCGTCAAATATAATAGCCTCTAAGGAAATGGAAGACATAGACATAGATTATTTAATGTATATTTGTAATGTTCGTAATGTACCTAATACTTTTATCAGGACATTGCGAGAAAGGTTGCGCGTTACGCAGCCTTTGCTCCTTAGTTTTCTTTATAATTTTATAAGCATTATCAAAGATGATAATGCGAGTTTGCCTCCGGGTTAAGGAGAATTCCCTTCGTTGATTTTAATAAAAAAATAATCTTGTGTTCAAAAATTATTTTACTTGAGCATTTTCAAAAATAATCTTGTTTTCAAACATTAGCCCTATCTTTGTATGTGTCAGTGGTGCCGCACTGTTGTTTATTTTATACCTCAATGGAATGTGTTCCACCAACAATACCCGCATGTCCAAATTTCGCCTCAGCACAATAGGTACAATAACCAACAGTTACAAGTTAACACATCATATAGGTCTACCACAAACTAACTTCTTAGTTGACTCTGGTGTGACTCACCATGACACAACAGATCTTGATAATCTGGCCATCTATCATCCATACACCGGTCCAGATACGCTTTACGTTGGTGATGGTTCAGGTTTGCACATTTCACATTCTAGAACTCTTAAGTTCAATGATATATCTGTGGCTAATGTTTTATTTGTTCTACATATGAAGCATAACATACTATCTGTTTCTAAAGTGACATAGCAAGCAATTCTTCCCTAACATTTTATCTTAATTCTTTTAATATGAAGGATCTTGAAACCCATAAAATCAAAGTTAAAGCTCCCTACACCAACGACTTATATATGTGGCCCTCTACCTCTCCGTCAGTCAGTCATCTTCACCTCAATAAACCAGAATCCTGGCATCACAAACTAGAACATCCATCAACCTCTAACTTTCAATTTCTACAAAATAACTCTCTCTTGGTCAATTTAAATTTCACCAATCAAAATGTCATTCATGCCAAATACACAAATGTCATAAGTTTCACGAACGACAACTCCAAATGTCACACATCCGCCGCCTATCCACCGTTTAGGTGGCACTAGCGAGATCCAGCTAAGATAAGTAACTTCGTGTTGCGGCTGCTCCACTCCGCTGCAGTCTCATTAACTGAACTTCGTTGCCTTCCCGCGCGCGAAGCGAATGGGCGTTGTGCCGTGGGTCAGTTTCGGGGCGGGGGACAAAGAGAGAGCAGAAGAATGATTCATTTGGATCGACGAGCTTTTCATCCCCAAAACTAAGAATAAATGGAATGTCTGTCTATCCATAAACATCTATTCTATCTGTATATCTAAGGGATCTCTCTATACATATAAAGTTTTTTTTGAAGGATATGATCGCCTAGCCGTAGCCGCATATCAGCTATGCTCAATATGCAGGATTTCTGTTGGATCAGATCTTTTGCTTTGACGGAAGCTTTTGGACTAGCGAAAATTGAAGCCTTCGCGCAAGCAAGCACGAGAGAAACAAGCTTTGATGAATCATATCTTGTATCCACTTATCCTTTAGAAGTTATTTTTTTGGATGTTTGGACACCTACGATTTCATTTAATGGCATGAAATACTTTTGTCTATTTGATGATCATTTCTCTCAATATACATGGCTATACCCGATTAAAAGAAAATCAGATGTGGAACAAATATTCCCGAAATTCAAATGCCTAGTATAAAATTTCTTCAACACCAAAATAAAAATCCTTTACACTAACAATGGTGGAGAGTACATAGGTTTACAAGCTATCTCGCCACGATTGACATTAGCCACCACACCACCCTACACCATACCCTGGAACACAAAGGCATTTCCGAATGACACAATTGTCATGTCGTTGAAACAGGCCTCTCGCTTATGGCTCACTCACATCTACCCCACAAATATTGGCCCTTTACTATGACCACCGTTGCATATCTCATAAATCGGTTACCCACACCAATACTCAAACAGGAATCCCCATATTCAAAGCTCCTCAAAATACCTCCGGATTATCACGAGCTTAAATTTTTTGGATGTTTATGCTTTCCTTGGTTAAAACTGTACGCTAACAACAAGCTATATACGAAGTCTGTTGCTTGTGTTTTTCTAGGTTATGTAGCGGATCAGCATGGCTTTCATTGTCAATCCAAAAACGTAACGGGTTTACATATCCAGGCATGTTAAATTCAATAAATCAGAATTTCTATTTTACATGGAACAATCGTGATTAAACCTGTTAGTCTGGAAAATAGGCAAAAAAATACCTTCGGATCAACTTAACTCTACCGATATATCAGCAACAACCCGTTCCCATTAACTCGGCCCACTACATAGAAGCTCAAATTTCGGCCCAAATATCTCCTGCTGCATCAGACAACTCCAACTCTCCATCCCATCATATATTACCTCCACCCCCATCCATGGGTCACCTGCACTACCGGCCCCAAAACCCACCAAACACAAATCCTCCAAACACCAAAGCCCAAACACATGATGTCCCAAATCTCCCGCCTATTGGGATTATAACGAGATCCAAAAACCCATATCCAAACTAAACCTACACAATGTCATCACCATTCACACCGAACCAAAATCACTGAAACAAGCACTTGTTGATCCCGATTGGAGGCGAGCTATGCTAGAGGAATTTCAGGCACTGCAACCGAATGGAACATGAGATCTCGTACTGGCCTCAGATAACCAGAATCTAGTTGCTTGTAAATGGGTATTCCGGATTAAGCGCAAACCAGATGGCTCAATATATAGGTATAAAGGACGACTAGTTGCAAAGGGTTTTCATCAACACCCGGGTTGGGATTACGATGAAACCTCCAGTCCAGTAGTCAAACCGGTTATCGTGGATGTTGTTCTAGCACTAGATACTACAAAAGGTTGGCCGATACAGCAACTCGACATAAAAAATGCATTCTTACAAGGATCATTATCCGAGGAGGTCTATATGGTTCAACCACAAGGTTTTGTCGATAAGGGCAAACCTACTCATGTTTATAGACTGAAAAAGACACTATACGGCTTAAGACAAGCACCACATGCATGGTACAATGAACTTCGCAGTTTCTTATTTCTAGTGGCTGCATCAACGCAGTCGCCGACACCTCTCTATTCGTCTTCATAAAACGGCATCGTCACACTATACTTGCTAGTCTACGTGAACGATCTTATAGTAACGGGTTGCTCTACCTAGGTTGTCCGAAAAATTGTTATGGAACTGGAATCTATGTTCTCGTTAAAAGATCTTGGTGATTCGGCTTATTTCTGGGTGTTGAAGTGATAAAATGCAATGATAAGATGTTTCTCTCTCAAAGGAAGTATGTTCAACACTTACTACTACGAGCCGGAATAGACGAAACAAAATCGGCGTCCATTCCAATGTCTGCCAGCGTCACTTTATTACAACACCAGGGAACACCTCTAACTGCAACAACAGATTATAGAGCTATAGTTGGAAGCTTACAATATCTTCAATTGATAAGGCCGAACATCGCATATGCAACGAAGAAACTAAGTTAATTGATGCATGCTCCCACTGACAAGCATTGGGTTGCCCATAAACGTGTTCTTCGGTACTTATCGGGTACACCAAAACATGGTATACATATATCCTCATCCAATCAGCTAGTTTTCCATGCATACTTTGATGCCGATCAGAAGGGTGATTGAGAAACATACCATTCTACCACATGATATATGCTATACTTACGTGGTACACCAATTTCATGGAGTTCATGGAAGCAACGCTCTATTGCTCGTTCGTCAACTGAAGCTGAGTACATACCATTAGCTAAACCTACTACAGAGATCATTTCGGTTCAAGCACTCTTTACAGAACTGCAGCATGACTCTCCAACCAAACCGGTAATTTATTGCGACAATCTAGTGGCTATAAGTTTAAGTGCCAACCTGGTTTTTCACTCACGAATGGAACATATAGCTTTGGCATACCATTTCGTCCGGGAACAAGTGCAAAGAGGAGAATTCCGCGTAACATATGTCTCCACTGAAGACAAGCTGCCCAACATAATGACAAAACCTATGTATCAACCTTGTTTCTGCAGCCTAATGAACAAGCTACAGTTTTTCTTTGTACCGTTTAGCTTGCAAGGGTGTATTAGCAAATAAAGATAGTCAAAGATATTCAATATATATATGGATAGAATCTTTTGCATTTACATTGTATCATGTATTGTGTATTTATGGTTAGAGCAATTCTAGGAGAAAATATCTCTTTCCTTCTGCTATATGTAATCAATTTCTTCCATCAATAATATTCATCAATTGATTTACAACCTTATATAAGTTGTCGAAGTTGTGTTGTTTGAGTGGTAAGGTGTTGTCCCTTGCAATTCACCTAGGGATCAATCTTTGTGGGCTGCTTCGACATTCCACCTGTTTGATAGATTAAAGGGCTATCTATGTAAAGTCCTCGATGTTGTCCCTAATCAAAAAAAGAAAAAAGATTATTAAATTTCAATAATCAATAACATGACTATTTACATTTCTAAATAAGCTTACAACCCTTTCCAAACATTTCTTAATACTTCAAACTTTTAAAGTGTTAACATATTGTTAAGGATAGAAAAAGGCTGTTTCTAAATGGACTAAAAATGATCAAATAAACACGATTCTGCACACCTAAGTTGTTTGTGTAGATTCAGCGCACATAACTTAGACATGTAAGTGTATTTCGGGTTAAAAAATGTCGACTCTGGGAAAGGAGCTTGCACACCCCAGTTGGGCATGCAACTGCTAGAAGCCCTATGACGATTACACGCCCATCTTGGACGTGCTACAACTCAGGCGTGACGAGAAACCTGGGCATGCTACTAGCCATTTTTGGGCCCGCCAACTTTGGTCCATTTGTTATATTGGGGCGGGCCCAATGGACTCTATTAGGTCTCTTATCATGTCCGATTTCGAGCCCATTGGGCCACTTATCATGCTCGACTTGGGGCCGAAGGGCCAAAGCTTGTACTCGGAAGAAAGATCGATTGCACAGGTAATTGTGGCTAATTATCCATTTGAGGGGATAATCTCGTATTCTATGTCGATGTATTGAATGAACAAGGATAAGTAAGCTCTTACTAGGATGAAAGAACGATTAATAGTTGATTGGGCCTTAGGGCCCAATTAGGTCATTTGATAGGATTATCCCATATTCTAAGTCAATGTACTAGGATGAAAGAACGATTAAAACGGTGATTGGTCCTATTGGGTCCAATTAAGTCATTTTAGTGGAAAATCTTAAATTCCAAGCTGATATATTGAAAGAACAATGATTACTAAGCTCGTATAGGGTTGAAAGAACAATTAAAGTTGTGATTGGGCCTTATGTGTCCAATTAGGTTATTTGAATGGATAATCACGTAGTCTAAGTCGGCGTAGTAAATGAACAAGGATAAGTAAGCTCATATTAGATTGAAAGAACGAATAAAGTGGTGATTGGGCCTATTGGGCCCAATTAGGTCATTTGAGTTGATAATCTCGTATTCAAAGTCGATATAGTGAAAGAACAAGGATAACTAAGCTCGTACTAGGATGAAGAACGATTAAATCGGTCATTGGTCCCATTGGGCCCAATTAAATCATTTGAGTGGAAACTATCATATTCCAAGTCGATATAGTGAAAAAACAAGGATAACTAAGCTCGTAGTGTGTTGAAAGAATGATTAAATGTGATTGGGCCTTATGGGTCCAATTACTTTATGTTAATGGATAATCCCATATTCTAAGTCGACATAGTAAATGAACAAGGATACCTAAGCTAGTACTACGATGAAAGAATGAATCAAATGGTGATTCGGACTATTGGCCCAATTAGTTCATTTGAGTTGATAATCACGTATTCTAAGTCGATGTAGTGAAAGAACAAGGATAACTAAGCTTGTACTCAGATGAAAGAATAATTTGTCATATCTCATTCTCTCTAAATCAATATAATAAATTAAAGAATTATTTCTCATATCTCATTATTATTTTATGTTTTATTATTATCTCGATATAAAGTCTTATTTTATGTTTTATCCTTATTTTATGTTTTATTCTTATCTCGGCATAAAATAAGAAAATTCCTAAAGATAAAGATCCACGTAATCCAAACTGTTTGACGACCCGAACCGAGATTTAAATCAACCGAGCCGTTGTAAGAAAGTTCGACTCGAAATGACTCAAACCTGAATCGCTCTAACCCAAATCCTACCTGCCCAACCCAATTACCAGGTCTATCCGATGCCATGCTCACCAACTGCCACGCTTGTTACAAATGCAATGATCATTAGTCGTCTTCTACAAGACCAAGATCAATACCAAAACCATCTAGAGTTAAGGTCGTAGATCTAGAGTTAAGGTAACCGGAAAAAAAATTGTAAACCGAGAGGATATTACAATGGGCGGGTACGAAACTCTATACTTAATTCTAAAAGTATCCTCTTAGTGATACGGTTAATTGTTTACCGGATTTCAAGATACAATTGCGAACTTCTTCTAACAACTACACTCATAACCGAGATTGTGAACAAACGTTAACCAACATACATTCAAACTTGATGAACAGAGCGGTGGTGATTAGAGAATTAAAGGAGGATTGTTATGTTTTTCGTCTATTCTAAATGAGTTCGAGAACTCTGAAATATAGATCATCTGTCTATTGAAGAGCACCCCGAAAAAAATATAAAATATCAAATAGATAGAAAATTTAAAGGATAATATGATTAGTAGAGAAGATTGTGGACGATACGAAAACATAGATTTTCTTAACCGTTTGTTAGACTAAATCTGAAATTATAAGCAAACAGTTCAAGAGAAGTGAAAAACAATTTAGAACCTGATTGGTCCAAGAAGATGAGACCACAAGACCCAAGCCCCATGGCCCACGACCCAGATCGTACCAAACTGTGCATGTGTGTTGTTAAGGTGACCACGCAATACCACTACTAGATTATAACATTAGTGGGGTTACTGGGTATATATAGCCTCCAAAAGATATCTCGGTTTTGAATGTGGGACATATGTGGTTTTTGTGCCGTGTTCAATTCTTCCAACCTAGACTCAAATGTTAACTAAGCAATCACTTTTCAGATCTTATTTCTCATTTAGACGACGGTCATTTTTGATGTATGAATATACCAAGAGTATATATTCTCAAAGACGAAGACAACGCCCCCTTGTTCTAGCACCAACGATGGAGAGAACCCACTAGAAATGTGCCGGGGAGTATGAGTAAAGTATAGATCGAAAATAAGTGTTGTTTAAGGACTCTCAAATATTTCAATTTAAGTGTCATTTTAGCTAATAATTAGTTATACTCCAGTTTTTCTTTTGCTTTTTTTTATCATTAATCATTTATCACTTGTTTCTCTCTCCTCTACTTTCTCATCTATTATCCATTCAACCTCTTCATCCTCTTTTAGTTATTCTCCTCTCTTCTTATTAATTGTGTGTTATTGTGTGATAAAAGGAGAATCGTGCATTTTCTTAGTTTATGTGTTTTTCCCTAGAAAAATACTATATTTAAACCACAATGAATGTGTTTTATGAATCTACTAATAAAATTCATTATAGTAATAAATAAGAATGAATCATAACCATTTATTTTGAAATGGATATGATTCAACTTGATGCAAGGATGTTCAACACTACATCTCCGGTGGCTCGACATCAAACCTCCGGCGCGGCGCCACTCCGGCGAGGCGCCACTTCGGATAGTTCCGGCGGAGCGACACTCCGACGAGGTCTGGCGGTGCGACACTCCGGTGGAGTCGGGCGGCGGTCTGGCAGAGCGACACTCCGTCGGCGGTATGGCGGAGTAACATTCCGGCGAGGTCAGGCGGAGCAACACTCCGAGAGAGTCAGGCGGTTGTCCGGTGGTGGGCTAGGGTGGTGGTCATGTTGCGGGCTGGTGATGATTTTAATGAACGTTTAAGTATATGTTAACGAACATTTAAGGATATTGTGATGAACATTTAAAATCTCAATCAGATAACATTTAAAATCTTAGTTCAATATGTACACATGAACATTAAGAATCTCTTTAATGAACGTTTAAGTATATTCTAATAAACATTTAAACATATTGTGATGAACATTTATGATTAAAACAATGTATTTTTAAGGATAACATTTTGATGAACATTTAGTACACTATAATAACCATCGTTGATGAAACATTTGGTACAGTGTTAAAGAACATTTAAGTATATTGTGGGTGAACATTTTAGCACTTAGTGATGAACACTGAAATATGATGCGATGAACATTTAGTTAAAAATCCAGTATTTTCATCAAACATGAAATGAACATTTTAGTACACTGCTAATGATCATTTATGTAGATCTTGATGAACATTTAAGCACATAGTAATGAACACTGAAGTATAATGTGATGAATATTTAATTACATCTTAAAAAAATTAATTATTATTCATTATTTATGGAATGAATATTTATATAAATCATGATGAACATTGAAGCACTTATTGATGAACATTAAGTACTTATGTGCTCCGACAAGTGACACTCCGACAGACGTCAAGCGGAGCGACACTCCGCCTAAGGACATGCGGTGCTCCGGCGAGGTCTGGCGGAGCGACACTCCGACGAGGTCCGGGGGAGCGACACTCCGGCGAGGTCCGGTGGAGCGACACTCCGACGAGGTCCAGCGGAGCGGCACTCCAGCGAAGTCCGGCGGTGCTCCGGCAAGAATGCGGTGACGACTGAGATGGTGCTCGAGCAAGTAACAAGTGTATGGAAAGTGACAAATGATACAACGTGACATCATTCTATCCTTTGAATCATTTTAATCTAATACCTACAATTCATTTTTTTATTACATTATATAATTTTGTTACTGGATACTTTTCCTCAATTAATATGCTAAACTCTCGAATGGTAATATTTTAAAATGGACGGTGTACAAGATTAGACAATCTACAAATCATTATATTGCTTATTAAGCATAATTATCATAATTGAAGGTTAAGAGAGACCAAGAAATCCAAGTGTCTTAATATATGTTTTTTTCTATTAGGTAGTTTTCAGTTTAAAATATATTTCGGTTTGTTGCGAGGATAAAAATATCTTGATTATAAATACCAAATTAACCATGACCATAAGGAAGGGAGGATCTAGTGGGGCTTATTGGGGCTATAGCCTGTTGAATCCCAAGTTCCTCGTCAAGTCAACACACCTCGACGAGTGGCTCTGGTTCACTCTAGTCTTCCTTGGCTTAGGGTAAAGGCGACTCAAGCTCCCAGATGATGGGACGGTGCTCGTAGAACGGATCTTCTCGGTCCTCGTTGATGTACCTGCACGACCAAATCCAAAGAGGAGCGGGGGGGGGGGGGGGGGGTGGCTTCCTCTGGATTTGGCTCTCCGACGCTCAAGTCAGTAGCAGCACAAAGAAGGGTGATAATAGTATATTTAACTGGTGCGTAGGATAAGACACTGGGGGACTTTAGCTCTGATTTTCGGCAGAGTCTGGGTACGGAAGTCAGAAAGTGATCCCTTTTCCGTACGCCTACCCTTTGTATTTATAGGAAAAGTTATATGGGCCGTTATTTATTGGGCTTTTCCCTATTTCTATGATTTTCGGCCATTAAATTATAGTAATTAAAACAGACTGTGGGACCCGCCCCAACATCCAGCCCCACAGGACCCTTGAGTGCCTTCTACTCGATGGTCATGTGCCAATGTTGGCCGAGGCATAGTCTCATAGGGTCTGATGTGATTAATATGATTTAATGCTCGACGAGGTTTATCACTTACTTACCTGAAAATGCCCTTCTCTAGACCTTCTACTTTGATGCTCGGCGAGTCTCGTGATGAGCACCTTGACAGATGCTCCGCTCGACGAGGTGTTTATCGGCCTCTCCTCGTTCAACCACCTCGGGCTACGATACACGTGTCCTTATTTGTTCCTTCCCTGGTACCGCTTCCCTTCTCGCGCCAACTTTTTGAATTTCCTAAAAGAACTGCTTTTGAGCGGGCTCTAACCACCCTTTCTCCACGTGTCGTGCTGGGGTTTGGCGATGCTTCGTCTTCCCACCACTATAAAAGAAGACCCTTAGCCTTTCTCTTTCACTTTTCACCATCTCTCCAAACTCTCATTTCCTACACTCCTTCTACCTTCCTCAGCGTCTCCGGTGGTGCTCCTTTTCCTCTCCGGCATCCGTTGCAACTCTTGGGTTTTTCCCTTCTCCGTCGGCGTTCAAATCTTCGTTTCTTCCAATGGCATCTTCGGCACCAGGTCAGCATCTTCTCTCTTCTTTCCTTATTTGCTTTTCATGCTCTGTCTGTTCTTGATCTTGTTCTTGGTGTTCCTTGCTTGTCTTTGATCCTTTTCCCGTGCATACATATACCGTAATCCCGTTTTCTTGCATAAACGCTATCCTAGGTGGTAAACGTATTTGTCTCTACGCACTCTAGTTAGTTAAAATCATGATTGAGTCAACTCGCTTTTCTTAGATTCTGGGTCACCGTTAATGGCAGAAGACAAACATTCCCAGCCATTAACGCCCCCTCTAAGGTTTTTTCTGCATCAATGGCGACGCTACTTCTTCCCGAAAATGCTTTTTCTGGGAAAAAGTGCCGCTCCATGTGAGAACTCCCTTTCCCCCTTACTGTCACATCACCATAAATGTGCCCGTTCAGCTCCCCAGTTCAGTTTTTACCCTTTTGCCCCTACTTCCTTCTTGCCTACGCTTCTTTTTCTTTTTAATTTCAGTCTCAGGTCTCGAGGTACCTCGCGAAGGTTCCACCCTCTCGTCTTTTCTCCTCTAGTCGACGAGAGCTAGCCTTAGAGATATGCTCTATTCCTCTTCGCGGGGTAACTTAGGCCTCGAGGACTAATTTCTTTCTTTCTTGTAACAGCCCAGAGCACGTCAACAGTTCGAGACTCAGAGGTAAGATTTCGGGAAGACGATGATCTCGAGGAGAACTCGTCGTCAACGGTATCATACCTCCCAGAAACGGAGGGCGAGGATTGGGAAGATGAGGTTCCTGACGAGGCTGGCCTTAGTAGTCGGGGGACAGCTCCGTCAACCACCTCGACTCATATTTATGATACTTTCCCCTCTGACCCCAAACCTCTAGTGATTGATGATGTGGAGGTGCCTTCCGTTGTTCCCGCTCGTGCCCCTCCTGTGCCCATACTCGATGGGCGTATTGCCCCCGTCCCTTGTATCGTCGAGGGGTACAACATAAGGACTTCGACCTCATTGGTCAAAACTCGCTTCTTAGCAGACTACGCGGCTGAGTTCCTCTTTCCTACTGGGACAGTTTTGACTCTTCGAGTTAATAATGGGAAGATGCTCGACAACTACGGGCCGTACTTTCCCAGTAGACGCCATGCTCTCCTCGCGGGTTTTCGATTGCCACTGGCGCCGTTCATTCGTGAACTCCTCGACGAGCTCCGCCTTAGCCCGTCGCAGGTCCACCCCAACTTCTGGAGACATATGACGGCTTTCCAACTCAGGTGCCAGGAGATTGGTTATGCTCCCTCCGCTCATCTTTTCCGCCCCTTGTACAAGCCGAACAATTATACGTGGGGACTAGTTACCTGTACGTGCATGGACAACCCCGTTCAGTACAAGATGCCGGGTAACGAGACCACATGGACTCGCCGATGGATCCTGGTCAAACCCCCTCGAGAGCATAGGATAAACCATCGAGTTCGTGTTTCCAGGGTCGCCGAGTGGGAGACCATGTACTCGGCCGAGCAGCTACAGAGGGTTAGGTCTTCTGCGCGTTCCTAGACTAAACCCTAACCGATACAACGACATAGTGACCCTTGATTTCCTTGCTCGGCGAGACCTTAGTCTGATTCCCCCTCCTCGCTATAGGGGCTCCATATTTCTATGTTTATGTCACATGCTTGCAATTATTATGTTGGTATATCCTCTAACTTACTTCTTTGTTAATGCAGCGGAGAGCTTTGTTTTTATAGAGCTTGAGGACGACGAGGACCATGTGGTCCCCCCTCATCATCAGCACTCCCACGTGGTCCAGACCCAGCCAAACGAAGCGGAGGCTCGCCTCCCTCCAACCGAGGTCATGCCCGAGGACGACGTTCCTTTGTCCGCACACCTAAATAAGAAGCGGGCGTTGGCCTCCAAGAGCTCTGCTCAACGCAAGAAGCGTCGAGCTGACAAAGAGGCCTCTGGTCCCTCCTGTCCTTCTAGCTCGACGACGACCTCTGATCCCACGAGCTCCCTCCCCCTTCGTTCAATCGAGGCTCCCTCAAGCAAGAGCGTTGGGGGATTACTCCTTACTCCTGAGTTGTCCCGGAAGGTCCTCGACCAGGCCATCATCCTCTCGTGGCCACCTCCCCTGATCCGGAACATGACCGAGGATGATTCGATCGACGAGACTCAACTGGCTGCCAGGGTAAGTTACTTTGGACCTCATTGCTCCAATTGCCGTAGGCACTCCCCTGCCCTGCTAAGTATCTTGTTTCGTCTCTTCAGGCGATGCACCTTCTAGTGGCTGCGCTTACGAAGAGCAATTCCCGATCCCAGAGAGCGTCTTCTGAACTTGCACACAACTGTGCTGAGTTGGAGAAGACTGTCACATAGTTGAAGGCGTTGGTGGCACGGACTCAGGAGGAGGCGGCCAGGGAGGCGGCCACCTTGCGAGCTTCTCTGGAGACAACATCCAAGCGCCTTGAAGAGAAAGACCTCGAGCTGGCCGGGGCGCTCGGGAAGGTGAAGGAGGTGGAAACCAACCTCTAGAAGGTTCTGAGGGAACAAGGGGATCTACTCGACCAAGCCCGCAAGGAGGCCGTCGAGCACTACGCTTCTAACCATCGAGAGGGAGCTAGCCAACGCTTCCTCGCTCAGTATCAGTCAAACTTTTTCTTTGAGGTGGCTGAGCGTCAGGCGGCCGAGCAGGGCATTAAAAACTTTGTAAGCGACACCAAGAAAATGTACGGCCTCCCATTGATTCCTCCTGAGTACAATCCGGCCCCCCTCAGAGCCTACTCGATGGACGACGAGGATACTCTAGAGGCCTGGAACGTCACCACGATTCCTCCCAATAGCTCAGTTGTCGTGGGTCGCGAGAACGAGGTTCCTCAGGGTGCTTGGGCGTTCATACAAGTTGCTCGGGCGGTGAGAGCCTCAACGAAGACTTTAAAAGATCCACCCCCACCCCCTCAATAGTGATGCATAGGTGCTAACGTATATGCCTCTTTTGATTTTGTAACGTAAAATGTAAAACTTTATTCGCTATGTAAGTGACTTGTAAATCCTTCGATGCATTCTTACCTTTGTTTTATTTCTGTACTTAGTCTGTCTTTCCATAGCCTGGCCTACCACCCCCTGCCTTTTCGACCATACAACGTATGCGAGGAAAGGTACTGTCCAGGGCTGTGGGTGCCAATAGCTTAGATAATTGCTTTGAACCAAAAACAACAATTGCATTGCTAATGAAAATAGTGAAAGTAACATGATGAATAGCCACCGTGATAATGTTGACTGGTGCGAAGCGTAGTGCAAAAAAAATGTTCGAAAGGTAAAGACAAGAAAAAAAATGTTCGAAAAGGTAGATACGACATAAACAAGCCAGATGAGCATTCCTGGTGTTATGCCCCTCGGCCACATTATCTCTATAATTGGCTGAGCTAGCCCTGCCTACTTTTATGACATAGTCGGCGAGCGCGTTATGCAAGTTGCCGCAGGGACCTTCCAACTGTAATCATCTTCTGTAAATAACCTTGACATGCTCATGGTCGTCGAGCCTCTGAGACGTTGCTGTCAAGAAATACAATCATCCCTTCTAAGTAACGTGACTGGTTCGAGATCGTCGAGCCCCTGAGACGCAGTCGTTTGAAACATAATCATCCCTCCAAAGTAATCGTGACTGGTTCGGGATCGTCGAGCCCCTGAGACGCAGCCGTTAATAAACATAATCATCCCTGCAAGGCAGAGGGTAAAAACGTATTAGTGCCCTCGAGTCATGATCGGATAAATCATCGAGTCATGATCGGCATCGGCAACTAAATCAAGGAGCATACCTCCAAAGTAACCGTGACTGGTTCGGGATCATCGATCCCCTGAGACGTAGCCGTTAATAAACATAATCATCCCTTCAAGGCAGAGGGTAAAAACGTATTAGTGCCCTCGAGTCATGATCAGATAAATCATCGAGTCATGATCGGCATCGGCAACTAAATCAAGGAGCATACCTCCTAAGTAACCGTGACTGGTTCGGGAGCGTCGAGCCCCCTGAGACACAGCCATTAATAAACATAATCATCCCTGCAAGGCAGAGGGTAAAAACGTATTAGTGCCCTCGAGTCATGATCAGATAAATCATCGAGTCATGATCGGCATCGGCAACTAAATCAAGGAGCATACCTCCAAAGTAACCGTGACTGGTTCGGGATCTTCGAGCCCTTGAGACGCAGCCGTGAATAAACATAATCATCCCTGCAAGGCAGAGGGTAAAAACGTATTAGTGCCCTCGAGTCATGATCGGATAAATCATCGAGTCATGATCGGATAAATCATCGAGTCATGATCGGCATCAGCAACTAAATCAAGGAGCATACCTCCAAAGTAACCGTGACTGGTTCCCTGGTCGTCGAGCCCCAGGGACGCAGTCAAGTAAGTGTTAATCATTATAGCTTAGATCCGGCTGAGTTTTCTTATTGTTATTGTGTTAGCTGATAAGGCCTCGACGAGCCCCGACAAATGACCTCGCCTAATATGCGCGACAAAAGTTAATGTGCTAAGTCCTTGCTTGGCGGTCAGAGTATTAAATAAATGTGACAATATTCGACAGTGTACCTTATTGGCGAGGCATTTGATTGCCTAAGGATAATATTTGCGGAGCCGCATCACGTTCCACGAGTTGGCGATGCGGTTACCGACGCTATCCTTTAACTTGTATGCACCTGGTGCGACCTCGGCCTCGACGATGTATGGGCCTTCCCAATTGGGGTAGAGCTTACCCCCTTCTGTCTTTTGCATAACTAGGTCCCCTTTGACGAACCCCCGACGCTTCACCTTCTTGTTATAGTACTTGGCTACGGCGACCTTATGATTGGCCGCACGAATGGTTGCCAACTCACGCATCTCCTACCTTAGTTGCAACTCGAGCACCATTTTCTCTGAGTTTTCTTCCTCGTCGTATTGCATGACCCTATCTTTTCGAAATAGGTGCTCGACGGGTACCACCGCCTTGACGCCATAAGCCAGAGCGAAGGGTGTTTCCCCCGTGGCTTTTTTGACAGTCGTTCGGTTTTCCCACAACACAAGGGGCAGCTACTCGGCCCATAACCCTCGTGCACCATCCAACCGCTTCTTTAAGTCTGTAACAATGGATTTGTTAGCCGCCTCGACCTGCCCATTGTAATGAGGGTGCGCTAGTGAGGGGAATTTCAGCCTTATGCCCAGATCTTGGCACCACTAGACGAGCTTTGGAGTATTGAATTGTGGCCCTCTGTCTGTCACAATGTCTTGTGGCAGCCCGAAACGGCAAATGATATTCTGCCACAGGAACTTTTGTACGGCTTGGTCGTACGTGCTAAAGGTGCCGCCTCGATCCATTTCGTGAAGTAGTCGATCGCGACGATGATGAACTCCAACTGCCCTGGTGCCTTTGGCGTAAAGGGACCCAGCAAGTCTAGACCCCACATGCCGAAGGGGTAAGGTCCTGACATCACCTGCATCTCGACCCCCGGCTGGTGGCAAGCCAGAGCATGAGCCTGACAAGCTTTGCACGATCGCACGATGGACATAGCATCCTCGCGCATGGACAACCAGAAATGCCCGTGTCATAGTGCCTTAAACACCAGAGATCGCCAACCAGCGTGCGTACCACAGAGCCCTGCGTGCAGCTCGACCAGCATCTGATTGCCCTCTTCCCTTGACAAACATCTTAGTTCTCGCGACATGATTCCTCGTTTGTATAGCTCGCCTTGGCAAGTGAAGAAGCGGGAAGCCCTGGTCTGAAGGCGTTTTCTCTCTCGCGGATCCTCTGGGACGTTAGTTTGCGCCAGGTACTCGAGTATAGGAGTTCTCCAGTCCTCGTCATCCGGCCGAGTAACAGTCATTAGCTCGAACTGCTCAGAGATAGACATGATCGAAGTCGTATTATACCATATCGGTCGAGATTTTCCCTCCTGACGTGCATCGATCAACTTAGCCCTCGATGCAAGCTTGGCCAGACCATCGGCTTGTTCGTTCTCGTCGCGGGGGATCGCGGTAATAAGGAAATGCTTAAACATCCACGAAGACGCAACCCACGCCCCTGGTACTGTGGTAAGGTTCCCGTCCGTGCCTCATATACACCCTGCACTTGTTGGACTACTACCTCAGAGTCACAAAAACACTCCAGCCCCTCCACCTGTTCTTCTAACGCAATCTCGAGGCCGATAATCAGCGCCTCATACTCTGCCTCGTTGTTAGTCTCCTCGAAGTCGAGTGTCACTGCGTGCTCGTACAAATCCTCCTCGGGCAAAAACAAAGCTACACCTGCCCCGCACCCATCATTGTTGACCGCGCCATCAACGAATAGCCTCCACGGGCTTGGCGACAAACCAGAAGATCCCTCACCACCTCGGAAACTAGTTTCTGTGATGAAATCGGCCAACGCCTGGGCCTTAATAGCTGGTCGAGGGTGATACTCAATATCGAACTCGGAGAGCTCGACCACCCACTTCGTCATGCGCCCCGATAGAGTTGGTCGATGGAGTACAGCTCGTAGCGGGAGGTCCGTGAGAACCTGTATGGTGTGAGCGTGGAAATACGGCCTTAACCGTCGTGCCGCTATTAAAAGCGTATAAACTATTTTCTCGACCGGTGAGTAACGGCCTTCTGCAAGTGAAAGAGCTTTGCTGACAAAGTATACGGGTTTCTGGTGGTCGCGAACGAGCATCGCACTTGCTGTCCTAGAACCAGCCGCGAGATATACTTGCAACGCTTCCCCCGTGATGGGCGACGAGAAGATAGGCAGGCTGGATAGATGTGCTTTAAGATTTGTGAATGCTGCCTCGCAATCATCTGTCCACGTGAAGCTCTTCGGCTTCCGCAGAATGTCGAAGAAAGGCAAGTTTTGCTTGGAGAGCTTCGCGCAAAACCTGCCTAGATAGTTTACCGCCCCATGAATCTCTATACCTCTTGT
>NW_027366049.1:0-83247 GCF_046119375.1 Phyllobates terribilis
AAACATGTTTTTCAATGGCAAAAATCAATGAATATTGTAAATGCACAAACAGTAATATCTCCACATTGCAAGGTGGAATTCTGAAATTTTTTGCTTTTTCCTGCTAATCCTAGCATGATAAAGAAGATTCAAAGAGAGTGAGATGCCAGCTCCTTTCATTCAGTCAGTAGCTTCAAACATTTCTGGTATATGAAAAACATGTTTTTCAATGGCAAAAATCAATGAATATTGTAAATGCACAAACAGTAATATCTCCACATTGCAAGGTGAAATTCTGAAATTTTTTGCTTTTTCCTGCTAATTCTAGCATGATAAAGAAGATTCAAAGAGAGTGAGATGCCAGCTCCTTTCATTCAGTCAGTAGCTTCAAACATTTCTGGATGTTTTTCAATGGCAAAAATCAATGAATATTGTAAATGCACAAACAGTAATATCTCCACATTGCAAGGTGCAATTCTGAAATGTTTTGCTTTTTCCTGTTAATCCTAGCATGATAAAGAAGATTCAAAGAGAGTGAGATGCCAGCTCCTTTCATTCAGTCAGTAGCTTCAAACATTTCTGGACGTTTTTCAATGGCAAAAATCAATGAACATTGTAAATGCACAAACAGTAATATCTCCACATTGCAAGGTGCAATTCTGAAATTTTTTGCTTTTTCCTGCTAATCCTAGCATGATAAAGAAGATTCAAAGAGAGTGAGATGCCAGCTCCTTTCATTCAGTCAGTAGCTTCAAACATTTCTGGACGTTTTTCAATGGCAAAAATCAATGAATATTGTAAATGCACAAACAGTAATATCTCCACATTGCAAGGTGCAATTCTGAAATTTTTTGCTTTTTCCTGCTAATCCTAGCAGGATAAAGAAGATTCAAAGAGAGTGAGATGCCAGCTCCTTTCATTCAGTCAGTAGCTTCAAACATTTCTGGTATATGAAAAACATGTTTTTCAATGGCAAAAATCAATGAATATTGTAAATGCACAAACAGTAATATCTCCACATTGCAAGGTGGAATTCTGAAATTTTTTGCTTTTTCCTGCTAATCCTAGCATGATAAAGAAGATTCAAAGAGAGTGAGATGCCAGCTCCTTTCATTCAGTCAGTAGCTTCAAACATTTCTGATATATGAAAAACATGTTTTTCAATGGCAAAAATCAATGAATATTGTAAATGCACAAACAGTAATATCTCCACATTGCAAGGTGCAATTCTGAAATTTTTTGCTTTTTCCTGCTAATCCTAGCATGATAAAGAAGATTCAAAGAGAGTGAGATGCCAGCTCCTTTCATTCAGTCAGTAGCTTCAAACATTTCTGGACGTTTTTCAATGGCAAAAATCAATGAATATTGTAAATGCACAAACAGTAATATCTCCACATTGCAAGGTGCAATTCTGAAATTTTTTGCTTTTTCCTGTTAATCCTAGCATGATAAAGAAGATTCAAAGAGAGTGAGATGCCAGCTCCTTTCATTCAGTCAGTAGCTTCAAACATTTCTGGTATATGAAAAACATGTTTTTCAATGGCAAAAATCAATGAATATTGTAAATGCACAAACAGTAATATCTCCACATTGCAAGGTGGAATTCTGAAATTTTTTGCTTTTTCCTGCTAATCCTAGCATGATAAAGAAGATTCAAAGAGAGTGAGATGCCAGCTCCTTTCATTCAGTCAGTAGCTTCAAACATTTCTGGTATATGAAAAACATGTTTTTCAATGGCAAAAATCAATGAATATTGTAAATGCACAAACAGTAATATCTCCACATTGCAAGGTGCAATTCTGAAATTTTTTGCTTTTTCCTGCTAATCCTAGCATGATAAAGAAGATTCAAAGAGAGTGAGATGCCAGCTCCTTTCATTCAGTCAGTAGCTTCAAACATTTCTGGTATATGAAAAATATGTTTTTCAATGGCAAAAATCAATGAATATTGTAAATGCACAAACAGTAATATCTCCACATTGCAAGGTGGAATTCTGAAATTTTTTGCTTTTTCCTGCTAATCCTAGCATGATAAAGAAGATTCAAAGAGAGTGAGATGCCAGCTCCTTTCATTCAGTCAGTAGCTTCAAACATTTCTGGTATATGAAAAACATGTTTTTCAATGGCAAAAATCAATGAATATTGTAAATGCACAAACAGTAATATCTCCACATTGCAAGGTGCAATTCTGAAATTTTTTGCTTTTTCCTGCTAATCCTAGCATGATAAAGAAGATTCAAAGAGAGTGAGATGCCAGCTCCTTTCATTCAGTCAGTAGCTTCAAACATTTCTGGACGTTTTTCAATGGCAAAAATCAATGAATATTGCAAATGCACAAACAGTAATATCTCCACATTGCAAGGTGCAATTCTGAAATTTTTTGCTTTTTCCTGTTAATCCTAGCATGATAAAGAAGATTCAAAGAGAGTGAGATGCCAGCTCCTTTCATTCAGTCAGTAGCTTCAAACATTTCTGGACGTTTTTCAATGGCAAAAATCAATGAATATTGTAAATGCACAAACAGTAATATCTCCACATTGCAAGGTGCAATTCTGAAATTTTTTGCTTTTTCCTGTTAATCCTAGCATGATAAATAAGATTCAAAGAGAGTGAGATGCCAGCTCCTTTCATTCAGTCAGTAGCTTCAAACATTTCTGGTATATGAAAAACATGTTTTTCAATGGCAAAAATCAATGAATATTGTAAATGCACAAACAGTAATATCTCCACATTGCAAGGTGGAATTCTGAAATTTTTTGCTTTTTCCTGCTAATCCTAGCATGATAAAGAAGATTCAAAGAGAGTGAGATTCCAGCTCCTTTCATTCAGTCAGTAGCTTCAAACATTTCTGGTATATGAAAAACATGTTTTTCAATGGCAAAAATCAATGAATATTGTAAATGCACAAACAGTAATATCTCCACATTGCAAGGTGCAATTCTGAAATTTTTTGCTTTTTCCTGCTAATCCTAGCATGATAAAGAAGATTCAAAGAGAGTGAGATGCCAGCTCCTTTCATTCAGTCAGTAGCTTCAAACATTTCTGGATGTTTTTCAATGGCAAAAATCAATGAATATTGTAAATGCACAAACAGTAATATCTCCACATTGCAAGGTGCAATTCTGAAATGTTTTGCTTTTTCCTGTTAATCCTAGCATGATAAAGAAGATTCAAAGAGAGTGAGATGCCAGCTCCTTTCATTCAGTCAGTAGCTTCAAACATTTCTGGACGTTTTTCAATGGCAAAAATCAATGAACATTGTAAATGCACAAACAGTAATATCTCCACATTGCAAGGTGCAATTCTGAAATTTTTTGCTTTTTCCTGCTAATCCTAGCAGGATAAAGAAGATTCAAAGAGAGTGAGATGCCAGCTCCTTTCATTCAGTCAGTAGCTTCAAACATTTCTGGTATATGAAAAACATGTTTTTCAATGGCAAAAATCAATGAATATTGTAAATGCACAAACAGTAATATCTCCACATTGCAAGGTGCAATTCTGAAATTTTTTGCTTTTTCCTGCTAATCCTAGCATGATAAAGAAGATTCAAAGAGAGTGAGATGCCAGCTCCTTTCATTCAGTCAGTAGCTTCAAACATTTCTGGTATATGAAAAACATGTTTTTCAATGGCAAAAATCAATGAATATTGTAAATGCACAAACAGTAATATCTCCACATTGCAAGGTGCAATTCTGAAATTTTTTGCTTTTTCCTGCTAATCCTAGCATGATAAAGAAGATTCAAAGAGAGTGAGATGCCAGCTCCTTTCATTCAGTCAGTAGCTTCAAACATTTCTGGACGTTTTTCAATGGCAAAAATCAATGAATATTGTAAATGCACAAACAGTAATATCTCCACATTGCAAGGTGCAATTCTGAAATTTTTTGCTTTTTCCTGTTAATCCTAGCATGATAAAGAAGATTCAAAGAGAGTGAGATGCCAGCTCCTTTCATTCAGTCAGTAGCTTCAAACATTTCTGGTATATGAAAAACATGTTTTTCAATGGCAAAAATCAATGAATATTGTAAATGCACAAACAGTAATATCTCCACATTGCAAGGTGCAATTCTGAAATTTTTTGCTTTTTCCTGCTAATCCTAGCATGATAAAGAAGATTCAAAGAGAGTGAGATGCCAGCTCCTTTCATTCAGTCAGTAGCTTCAAACATTTCTGGTATATGAAAAACATGTTTTTCAATGGCAAAAATCAATGAATATTGTAAATGCACAAACAGTAATATCTCCACATTGCAAGGTGCAATTCTGAAATTTTTTGCTTTTTCCTGCTAATCCTAGCATGATAAAGAAGATTCAAAGAGAGTGAGATGCCAGCTCCTTTCATTCAGTCAGTAGCTTCAAACATTTCTGGTATATGAAAAACATGTTTTTCAATGGCAAAAATCAATGAATATTGTAAATGCACAAACAGTAATATCTCCACATTGCAAGGTGCAATTCTGAAATTTTTTGCTTTTTCCTGCTAATCCTAGCATGATAAAGAAGATTCAAAGAGAGTGAGATTCCAGCTCCTTTCATTCAGTCAGTAGCTTCAAACATTTCTGGTATATGAAAAACATGTTTTTCAATGGCAAAAATCAATGAATATTGTAAATGCACAAACAGTAATATCTCCACATTGCAAGGTGCAATTCTGAAATTTTTTGCTTTTTCCTGTTAATCCTAGCATGATAAAGAAGATTCAAAGAGAGTGAGATGCCAGCTCCTTTCATTCAGTCAGTAGCTTCAAACATTTCTGGACGTTTTTCAATGGCAAAAATCAATGAATATTGTAAATGCACAAACAGTAATATCTCCACATTGCAAGGTGCAATTCTGAAATTTTTTGCTTTTTCCTGTTAATCCTAGCATGATAAAGAAGATTCAAAGAGAGTGAGATGCCAGCTCCTTTCATTCAGTCAGTAGCTTCAAACATTTCTGGTATATGAAAAACATGTTTTTCAATGGCAAAAATCAATGAATATTGTAAATGCACAAACAGTAATATCTCCACATTGCAAGGTGGAATTCTGAAATTTTTTGCTTTTTCCTGCTAATCCTAGCATGATAAAGAAGATTCAAAGAGAGTGAGATGCCAGCTCCTTTCATTCAGTCAGTAGCTTCAAACATTTCTGGTATATGAAAAACATGTTTTTCAATGGCAAAAATCAATGAATATTGTAAATGCACAAACAGTAATATCTCCACATTGCAAGGTGCAATTCTGAAATTTTTTGCTTTTTCCTGCTAATCCTAGCATGATAAAGAAGATTCAAAGAGAGTGAGATGCCAGCTCCTTTCATTCAGTCAGTAGCTTCAAACATTTCTGGATGTTTTTCAATGGCAAAAATCAATGAATATTGTAAATGCACAAACAGTAATATCTCCACATTGCAAGGTGCAATTCTGAAATGTTTTGCTTTTTCCTGTTAATCCTAGCATGATAAAGAAGATTCAAAGAGAGTGAGATGCCAGCTCCTTTCATTCAGTCAGTAGCTTCAAACATTTCTGGACGTTTTTCAATGGCAAAAATCAATGAACATTGTAAATGCACAAACAGTAATATCTCCACATTGCAAGGTGCAATTCTGAAATTTTTTGCTTTTTCCTGCTAATCCTAGCATGATAAAGAAGATTCAAAGAGAGTGAGATGCCAGCTCCTTTCATTCAGTCAGTAGCTTCAAACATTTCTGGACGTTTTTCAATGGCAAAAATCAATGAATATTGTAAATGCACAAACAGTAATTTCTCCGCATTGCAAGGTGCAAGTCTGAAATTTTTTGCTTTTTCCTGCTCCTCTTAGCATGATAAAGAAGATTCAAAGAGAGTGAGATGCCAGCTACTTTCATTCAGTCAGTAGCTTCAATCATTTCTGGACGTTTTTCAATGGTAAAAATCAATGAATATTGTAAATGCACAAACAGTAATTTCTCCACATTGCAAGGTGCTATTCTGAAATTTTTTGCTTTTTCCTGCTCCTCTTAGCATGATAAAGAAGATTCAAAGAGAGTGAGATGCCAGCTCCTTTCATTCAGTCAGTAGCTTCAAACATTTCTGGTATATGAATAACATGATGTTTTTCAATGGCAAAAATCAATGAATATTGTAAATGCACAAACAGTAATTTCTCCGCATTGCAAGGTGCAAGTCTGAAATTTTTTGCTTTTTCCTGCTCCTCTTAGCATGATAAAGAAGATTCAAAGAGAGTGAGATGCCAGCTACTTTCATTCAGTCAGTAGCTTCAATCATTTCTGGACGTTTTTCAATGGTAAAAATCAATCAATATTGTAAATGCACAAACAGTAATTTCTCCACATTGCAAGGTGCAATTCTGAAATTTTTTGCTTTTTCCTGCTCCTCTTAGCATGATAAAGAAGATTCAAAGAGAGTGAGATGCCAGCTCCTTTCATTCAGTCAGTAGCTTCAAACATTTCAGGTATATGAATAACATGATGTTTTTCAATGGCAAAAATCAATGAATATTGTAAATGCACAAACAGTAATTTCTCCGCATTGCAAGGTGCAAGTCTGAAATTTTTTGCTTTTTCCTGCTCCTCTTAGCATGATAAAGAAGATTCAAAGAGAGTGAGATGCCAGCTCCTTTCATTCAGTCAGTAGCTTCAAACATTTCTGGACGTTTTTCAATGGCAAAAATCAATGAACATTGTAAATGCACAAACAGTAATATCTCCACATTGCAAGGTGCAATTCTGAAATTTTTTGCTTTTTCCTGCAAATCCTAGCATGATAAAGAAGATTCAAAGAGAGTGAGATGCCAGCTCCTTTCATTCAGTCAGTAGCTTCAAACATTTCTGGACGTTTTTCAATGGCAAAAATCAATGAATATTGTAAATGCACAAACAGTAATATCTCCACATTGCAAGGTGGAATTCTGAAATTTTTTGCTTTTTCCTGCTAATCCTAGCATGATAAAGAAGATTCAAAGAGAGTGAGATGCCAGCTCCTTTCATTCAGTCAGTAGCTTCAAACATTTCTGGTATATGAAAAACATGTTTTTCAATGCCAAAAATCAATGAATATTGTAAATGCACAAACAGTAATATCTCCACATTGCAAGGTGCAATTCTGAAATTTTTTGCTTTTTCCTGCTAATCCTAGCATGATAAAGAAGATTCAAAGAGAGTGAGATGCCAGCTCCTTTCATTCAGTCAGTAGCTTCAAACATTTCTGGATGTTTTTCAATGGCAAAAATCAATGAATATTGTAAATGCACAAACAGTAATATCTCCACATTGCAAGGTGCAATTCTGAAATGTTTTGCTTTTTCCTGTTAATCCTAGCATGATAAAGAAGATTCAAAGAGAGTGAGATGCCAGCTCCTTTCATTCAGTCAGTAGCTTCAAACATTTCTGGACGTTTTTCAATGGCAAAAATCAATGAACATTGTAAATGCACAAACAGTAATATCTCCACATTGCAAGGTGCAATTCTGAAATTTTTTGCTTTTTCCTGCTAATCCTAGCATGATAAAGAAGATTCAAAGAGAGTGAGATGCCAGCTCCTTTCATTCAGTCAGTAGCTTCAAACATTTCTGGACGTTTTTCAATGGCAAAAATCAATGAATATTGTAAATGCACAAACAGTAATTTCTCCGCATTGCAAGGTGCAAGTCTGAAATTTTTTGCTTTTTCCTGCTCCTCTTAGCATGATAAAGAAGATTCAAAGAGAGTGAGATGCCAGCTACTTTCATTCAGTCAGTAGCTTCAATCATTTCTGGACGTTTTTCAATGGTAAAAATCAATGAATATTGTAAATGCACAAACAGTAATTTCTCCACATTGCAAGGTGCTATTCTGAAATTTTTTGCTTTTTCCTGCTCCTCTTAGCATGATAAAGAAGATTCAAAGAGAGTGAGATGCCAGCTCCTTTCATTCAGTCAGTAGCTTCAAACATTTCTGGTATATGAATAACATGATGTTTTTCAATGGCAAAAATCAATGAATATTGTAAATGCACAAACAGTAATATCTCCACATTGCAAGGTGCAATTCTGAAATTTTTTGCTTTTTCCTGCAAATCCTAGCATGATAAAGAAGATTCAAAGAGAGTGAGATGCCAGCTCCTTTCATTCAGTCAGTAGCTTCAAACATTTCTGGACGTTTTTCAATGGTAAAAATCAATCAATATTGTAAATGCACAAACAGTAATTTCTCCACATTGCAAGGTGCAATTCTGAAATTTTTTGCTTTTTCCTGCTCCTCTTAGCATGATAAAGAAGATTCAAAGAGAGTGAGATGCCAGCTCCTTTCATTCAGTCAGTAGCTTCAAACATTTCAGGTATATGAATAACATGATGTTTTTCAATGGCAAAAATCAATGAATATTGTAAATGCACAAACAGTAATTTCTCCGCATTGCAAGGTGCAAGTCTGAAATTTTTTGCTTTTTCCTGCTCCTCTTAGCATGATAAAGAAGATTCAAAGAGAGTGAGATGCCAGCTCCTTTCATTCAGTCAGTAGCTTCAAACATTTCTGGACGTTTTTCAATGGCAAAAATCAATGAACATTGTAAATGCACAAACAGTAATATCTCCACATTGCAAGGTGCAATTCTGAAATTTTTTGCTTTTTCCTGCAAATCCTAGCATGATAAAGAAGATTCAAAGAGAGTGAGATGCCAGCTCCTTTCATTCAGTCAGTAGCTTCAAACATTTCTGGACGTTTTTCAATGGCAAAAATCAATGAATATTGTAAATGCACAAACAGTAATATCTCCACATTGCAAGGTGGAATTCTGAAATTTTTTGCTTTTTCCTGCTAATCCTAGCATGATAAAGAAGATTCAAAGAGAGTGAGATGCCAGCTCCTTTCATTCAGTCAGTAGCTTCAAACATTTCTGGTATATGAAAAACATGTTTTTCAATGCCAAAAATCAATGAATATTGTAAATGCACAAACAGTAATATCTCCACATTGCAAGGTGCAATTCTGAAATTTTTTGCTTTTTCCTGCTAATCCTAGCATGATAAAGAAGATTCAAAGAGAGTGAGATGCCAGCTCCTTTCATTCAGTCAGTAGCTTCAAACATTTCTGGATGTTTTTCAATGGCAAAAATCAATGAATATTGTAAATGCACAAACAGTAATATCTCCACATTGCAAGGTGCAATTCTGAAATGTTTTGCTTTTTCCTGTTAATCCTAGCATGATAAAGAAGATTCAAAGAGAGTGAGATGCCAGCTCCTTTCATTCAGTCAGTAGCTTCAAACATTTCTGGACGTTTTTCAATGGCAAAAATCAATGAACATTGTAAATGCACAAACAGTAATATCTCCACATTGCAAGGTGCAATTCTGAAATTTTTTGCTTTTTCCTGCTAATCCTAGCATGATAAAGAAGATTCAAAGAGAGTGAGATGCCAGCTCCTTTCATTCAGTCAGTAGCTTCAAACATTTCTGGACGTTTTTCAATGGCAAAAATCAATGAATATTGTAAATGCACAAACAGTAATTTCTCCGCATTGCAAGGTGCAAGTCTGAAATTTTTTGCTTTTTCCTGCTCCTCTTAGCATGATAAAGAAGATTCAAAGAGAGTGAGATGCCAGCTACTTTCATTCAGTCAGTAGCTTCAATCATTTCTGGACGTTTTTCAATGGTAAAAATCAATGAATATTGTAAATGCACAAACAGTAATTTCTCCACATTGCAAGGTGCTATTCTGAAATTTTTTGCTTTTTCCTGCTCCTCTTAGCATGATAAAGAAGATTCAAAGAGAGTGAGATGCCAGCTCCTTTCATTCAGTCAGTAGCTTCAAACATTTCTGGTATATGAATAACATGATGTTTTTCAATGGCAAAAATCAATGAATATTGTAAATGCACAAACAGTAATTTCTCCGCATTGCAAGGTGCAAGTCTGAAATTTTTTGCTTTTTCCTGCTCCTCTTAGCATGATAAAGAAGATTCAAAGAGAGTGAGATGCCAGCTACTTTCATTCAGTCAGTAGCTTCAATCATTTCTGGACGTTTTTCAATGGTAAAAATCAATCAATATTGTAAATGCACAAACAGTAATTTCTCCACATTGCAAGGTGCAATTCTGAAATTTTTTGCTTTTTCCTGCTCCTCTTAGCATGATAAAGAAGATTCAAAGAGAGTGAGATGCCAGCTCCTTTCATTCAGTCAGTAGCTTCAAACATTTCAGGTATATGAATAACATGATGTTTTTCAATGGCAAAAATCAATGAATATTGTAAATGCACAAACAGTAATTTCTCCGCATTGCAAGGTGCAAGTCTGAAATTTTTTGCTTTTTCCTGCTCCTCTTAGCATGATAAAGAAGATTCAAAGAGAGTGAGATGCCAGCTCCTTTCATTCAGTCAGTAGCTTCAAACATTTCTGGACGTTTTTCAATGGCAAAAATCAATGAACATTGTAAATGCACAAACAGTAATATCTCCACATTGCAAGGTGCAATTCTGAAATTTTTTGCTTTTTCCTGCAAATCCTAGCATGATAAAGAAGATTCAAAGAGAGTGAGATGCCAGCTCCTTTCATTCAGTCAGTAGCTTCAAACATTTCTGGACGTTTTTCAATGGCAAAAATCAATGAATATTGTAAATGCACAAACAGTAATATCTCCACATTGCAAGGTGGAATTCTGAAATTTTTTGCTTTTTCCTGCTAATCCTAGCATGATAAAGAAGATTCAAAGAGAGTGAGATGCCAGCTCCTTTCATTCAGTCAGTAGCTTCAAACATTTCTGGTATATGAAAAACATGTTTTTCAATGCCAAAAATCAATGAATATTGTAAATGCACAAACAGTAATATCTCCACATTGCAAGGTGCAATTCTGAAATTTTTTGCTTTTTCCTGCTAATCCTAGCATGATAAAGAAGATTCAAAGAGAGTGAGATGCCAGCTCCTTTCATTCAGTCAGTAGCTTCAAACATTTCTGGATGTTTTTCAATGGCAAAAATCAATGAATATTGTAAATGCACAAACAGTAATATCTCCACATTGCAAGGTGCAATTCTGAAATGTTTTGCTTTTTCCTGTTAATCCTAGCATGATAAAGAAGATTCAAAGAGAGTGAGATGCCAGCTCCTTTCATTCAGTCAGTAGCTTCAAACATTTCTGGACGTTTTTCAATGGCAAAAATCAATGAACATTGTAAATGCACAAACAGTAATATCTCCACATTGCAAGGTGCAATTCTGAAATTTTTTGCTTTTTCCTGCTAATCCTAGCATGATAAAGAAGATTCAAAGAGAGTGAGATGCCAGCTCCTTTCATTCAGTCAGTAGCTTCAAACATTTCTGGACGTTTTTCAATGGCAAAAATCGATGAATATTGTAAATGCACAAACAGTAATATCTCCACATTGCAAGGTGCAATTCTGAAATTTTTTGCTTTTTCCTGCTAATCCTAGCAGGATAAAGAAGATTCAAAGAGAGTGAGATGCCAGCTCCTTTCATTCAGTCAGTAGCTTCAAACATTTCTGGTATATGAAAAACATGTTTTTCAATGGCAAAAATCAATGAATATTGTAAATGCACAAACAGTAATATCTCCACATTGCAAGGTGCAATTCTGAAATTTTTTGCTTTTTCCTGCTAATCCTAGCATGATAAAGAAGATTCAAAGAGAGTGAGATGCCAGCTCCTTTCATTCAGTCAGTAGCTTCAAACATTTCTGGTATATGAAAAACATGTTTTTCAATGGCAAAAATCAATGAATATTGTAAATGCACAAACAGTAATATCTCCACATTGCAAGGTGCAATTCTGAAATTTTTTGCTTTTTCCTGCTAATCCTAGCATGATAAAGAAGATTCAAAGAGAGTGAGATGCCAGCTCCTTTCATTCAGTCAGTAGCTTCAAACATTTCTGGACGTTTTTCAATGGCAAAAATCAATGAATATTGTAAATGCACAAACAGTAATATCTCCACATTGCAAGGTGCAATTCTGAAATTTTTTGCTTTTTCCTGTTAATCCTAGCATGATAAAGAAGATTCAAAGAGAGTGAGATGCCAGCTCCTTTCATTCAGTCAGTAGCTTCAAACATTTCTGGTATATGAAAAACATGTTTTTCAATGGCAAAAATCAATGAATATTGTAAATGCACAAACAGTAATATCTCCACATTGCAAGGTGCAATTCTGAAATTTTTTGCTTTTTCCTGCTAATCCTAGCATGATAAAGAAGATTCAAAGAGAGTGAGATGCCAGCTCCTTTCATTCAGTCAGTAGCTTCAAACATTTCTGGTATATGAAAAACATGTTTTTCAATGGCAAAAATCAATGAATATTGTAAATGCACAAACAGTAATATCTCCACATTGCAAGGTGCAATTCTGAAATTTTTTGCTTTTTCCTGCTAATCCTAGCATGATAAAGAAGATTCAAAGAGAGTGAGATGCCAGCTCCTTTCATTCAGTCAGTAGCTTCAAACATTTCTGGTATATGAAAAACATGTTTTTCAATGGCAAAAATCAATGAATATTGTAAATGCACAAACAGTAATATCTCCACATTGCAAGGTGCAATTCTGAAATTTTTTGCTTTTTCCTGCTAATCCTAGCATGATAAAGAAGATTCAAAGAGAGTGAGATGCCAGCTCCTTTCATTCAGTCAGTAGCTTCAAACATTTCTGGTATATGAAAAACATGTTTTTCAATGGCAAAAATCAATGAATATTGTAAATGCACAAACAGTAATATCTCCACATTGCAAGGTGCAATTCTGAAATTTTTTGCTTTTTCCTGCTAATCCTAGCATGATAAAGAAGATTCAAAGAGAGTGAGATGCCAGCTCCTTTCATTCAGTCAGTAGCTTCAAACATTTCTGGTATATGAAAAACATGTTTTTCAATGGCAAAAATCAATGAATATTGTAAATGCACAAACAGTAATATCTCCACATTGCAAGGTGGAATTCTGAAATTTTTTGCTTTTTCCTGCTAATCCTAGCATGATAAAGAAGATTCAAAGAGAGTGAGATGCCAGCTCCTTTCATTCAGTCAGTAGCTTCAAACATTTCTGGTATATGAAAAACATGTTTTTCAATGCCAAAAATCAATGAATATTGTAAATGCACAAACAGTAATATCTCCACATTGCAAGGTGCAATTCTGAAATTTTTTGCTTTTTCCTGCTAATCCTAGCATGATAAAGAAGATTCAAAGAGAGTGAGATGCCAGCTCCTTTCATTCAGTCAGTAGCTTCAAACATTTCTGGATGTTTTTCAATGGCAAAAATCAATGAATATTGTAAATGCACAAACAGTAATATCTCCACATTGCAAGGTGCAATTCTGAAATTTTTTGCTTTTTCCTGCTAATCCTAGCATGATAAAGTAGATTCAAAGAGAGTGAGATGCCAGCACCTTTCATTCAGTCAGTAGCTTCAAACATTTCTGGTATATGAAAAACATGTTTTTCAATGGCAAAAATCAATGAATATTGTAAATGCACAAACAGTAATATCTCCACATTGCAAGGTGCAATTCTGAAATTTTTTGCTTTTTCCTGCTAATCCTAGCATGATAAAGAAGATTCAAAGAGAGTGAGATGCCAGCTCCTTTCATTCAGTCAGTAGCTTCAAACATTTCTGGTATATGAAAAACATGTTTTTCAATGGCAAAAATCAATGAATATTGTAAATGCACAAACAGTAATATCTCCACATTGCAAGGTGCAATTCTGAAATTTTTTGCTTTTTCCTGTTAATCCTAGCATGATAAAGAAGATTCAAAGAGAGTGAGATGCCAGCTCCTTTCATTCAGTCAGTAGCTTCAAACATTTCTGGACGTTTTTCAATGGCAAAAATCAATGAATATTGTAAATGCACAAACAGTAATATCTCCACATTGCAAGGTGCAATTCTGAAATTTTTTGCTTTTTCCTGTTAATCCTAGCATGATAAAGAAGATTCAAAGAGAGTGAGATGCCAGCTCCTTTCATTCAGTCAGTAGCTTCAAACATTTCTGGTATATGAAAAACATGTTTTTCAATGGCAAAAATCAATGAATATTGTAAATGCACAAACAGTAATATCTCCACATTGCAAGGTGGAATTCTGAAATTTTTTGCTTTTTCCTGCTAATCCTAGCATGATAAAGAAGATTCAAAGAGAGTGAGATGCCAGCTCCTTTCATTCAGTCAGTAGCTTCAAACATTTCTGGTATATGAAAAACATGTTTTTCAATGGCAAAAATCAATGAATATTGTAAATGCACAAACAGTAATATCTCCACATTGCAAGGTGCAATTCTGAAATTTTTTGCTTTTTCCTGCTAATCCTAGCATGATAAAGAAGATTCAAAGAGAGTGAGATGCCAGCTCCTTTCATTCAGTCAGTAGCTTCAAACATTTCTGGATGTTTTTCAATGGCAAAAATCAATGAATATTGTAAATGCACAAACAGTAATATCTCCACATTGCAAGGTGCAATTCTGAAATGTTTTGCTTTTTCCTGTTAATCCTAGCATGATAAAGAAGATTCAAAGAGAGTGAGATGCCAGCTCCTTTCATTCAGTCAGTAGCTTCAAACATTTCTGGACGTTTTTCAATGGCAAAAATCAATGAACATTGTAAATGCACAAACAGTAATATCTCCACATTGCAAGGTGCAATTCTGAAATTTTTTGCTTTTTCCTGCTAATCCTAGCATGATAAAGAAGATTCAAAGAGAGTGAGATGCCAGCTCCTTTCATTCAGTCAGTAGCTTCAAACATTTCTGGACGTTTTTCAATGGCAAAAATCAATGAATATTGTAAATGCACAAACAGTAATTTCTCCGCATTGCAAGGTGCAAGTCTGAAATTTTTTGCTTTTTCCTGCTCCTCTTAGCATGATAAAGAAGATTCAAAGAGAGTGAGATGCCAGCTACTTTCATTCAGTCAGTAGCTTCAATCATTTCTGGACGTTTTTCAATGGTAAAAATCAATGAATATTGTAAATGCACAAACAGTAATTTCTCCACATTGCAAGGTGCTATTCTGAAATTTTTTGCTTTTTCCTGCTCCTCTTAGCATGATAAAGAAGATTCAAAGAGAGTGAGATGCCAGCTCCTTTCATTCAGTCAGTAGCTTCAAACATTTCTGGTATATGAATAACATGATGTTTTTCAATGGCAAAAATCAATGAATATTGTAAATGCACAAACAGTAATTTCTCCGCATTGCAAGGTGCAAGTCTGAAATTTTTTGCTTTTTCCTGCTCCTCTTAGCATGATAAAGAAGATTCAAAGAGAGTGAGATGCCAGCTACTTTCATTCAGTCAGTAGCTTCAATCATTTCTGGACGTTTTTCAATGGTAAAAATCAATCAATATTGTAAATGCACAAACAGTAATTTCTCCACATTGCAAGGTGCAATTCTGAAATTTTTTGCTTTTTCCTGCTCCTCTTAGCATGATAAAGAAGATTCAAAGAGAGTGAGATGCCAGCTCCTTTCATTCAGTCAGTAGCTTCAAACATTTCAGGTATATGAATAACATGATGTTTTTCAATGGCAAAAATCAATGAATATTGTAAATGCACAAACAGTAATTTCTCCGCATTGCAAGGTGCAAGTCTGAAATTTTTTGCTTTTTCCTGCTCCTCTTAGCATGATAAAGAAGATTCAAAGAGAGTGAGATGCCAGCTCCTTTCATTCAGTCAGTAGCTTCAAACATTTCTGGACGTTTTTCAATGGCAAAAATCAATGAACATTGTAAATGCACAAACAGTAATATCTCCACATTGCAAGGTGCAATTCTGAAATTTTTTGCTTTTTCCTGCAAATCCTAGCATGATAAAGAAGATTCAAAGAGAGTGAGATGCCAGCTCCTTTCATTCAGTCAGTAGCTTCAAACATTTCTGGACGTTTTTCAATGGCAAAAATCAATGAATATTGTAAATGCACAAACAGTAATATCTCCACATTGCAAGGTGCAATTCTGGAATTTTTTGCTTTTTCCTGCTAATCCTAGCAGGATAAAGAAGATTCAAAGAGAGTGAGATGCCAGCTCCTTTCATTCAGTCAGTAGCTTCAAACATTTCTGGTATATGAAAAACATGTTTTTCAATGGCAAAAATCAATGAATATTGTAAATGCACAAACAGTAATATCTCCACATTGCAAGGTGGAATTCTGAAATTTTTTGCTTTTTCCTGCTAATCCTAGCATGATAAAGAAGATTCAAAGAGAGTGAGATGCCAGCTCCTTTCATTCAGTCAGTAGCTTCAAACATTTCTGGTATATGAAAAACATGTTTTTCAATGCCAAAAATCAATGAATATTGTAAATGCACAAACAGTAATATCTCCACATTGCAAGGTGCAATTCTGAAATTTTTTGCTTTTTCCTGCTAATCCTAGCATGATAAAGAAGATTCAAAGAGAGTGAGATGCCAGCTCCTTTCATTCAGTCAGTAGCTTCAAACATTTCTGGATGTTTTTCAATGGCAAAAATCAATGAATATTGTAAATGCACAAACAGTAATATCTCCACATTGCAAGGTGCAATTCTGAAATGTTTTGCTTTTTCCTGTTAATCCTAGCATGATAAAGAAGATTCAAAGAGAGTGAGATGCCAGCTCCTTTCATTCAGTCAGTAGCTTCAAACATTTCTGGACGTTTTTCAATGGCAAAAATCAATGAACATTGTAAATGCACAAACAGTAATATCTCCACATTGCAAGGTGCAATTCTGAAATTTTTTGCTTTTTCCTGCTAATCCTAGCATGATAAAGAAGATTCAAAGAGAGTGAGATGCCAGCTCCTTTCATTCAGTCAGTAGCTTCAAACATTTCTGGACGTTTTTCAATGGCAAAAATCAATGAATATTGTAAATGCACAAACAGTAATATCTCCACATTGCAAGGTGCAATTCTGAAATTTTTTGCTTTTTCCTGCTAATCCTAGCAGGATAAAGAAGATTCAAAGAGAGTGAGATGCCAGCTCCTTTCATTCAGTCAGTAGCTTCAAACATTTCTGGTATATGAAAAACATGTTTTTCAATGGCAAAAATCAATGAATATTGTAAATGCACAAACAGTAATATCTCCACATTGCAAGGTGCAATTCTGAAATTTTTTGCTTTTTCCTGCTAATCCTAGCATGATAAAGAAGATTCAAAGAGAGTGAGATGCCAGCTCCTTTCATTCAGTCAGTAGCTTCAAACATTTCTGGTATATGAAAAACATGTTTTTCAATGGCAAAAATCAATGAATATTGTAAATGCACAAACAGTAATATCTCCACATTGCAAGGTGCAATTCTGAAATTTTTTGCTTTTTCCTGCTAATCCTAGCATGATAAAGAAGATTCAAAGAGAGTGAGATGCCAGCTCCTTTCATTCAGTCAGTAGCTTCAAACATTTCTGGACGTTTTTCAATGGCAAAAATCAATGAATATTGTAAATGCACAAACAGTAATATCTCCACATTGCAAGGTGCAATTCTGAAATTTTTTGCTTTTTCCTGTTAATCCTAGCATGATAAAGAAGATTCAAAGAGAGTGAGATGCCAGCTCCTTTCATTCAGTCAGTAGCTTCAAACATTTCTGGTATATGAAAAACATGTTTTTCAATGGCAAAAATCAATGAATATTGTAAATGCACAAACAGTAATATCTCCACATTGCAAGGTGCAATTCTGAAATTTTTTGCTTTTTCCTGCTAATCCTAGCATGATAAAGAAGATTCAAAGAGAGTGAGATGCCAGCTCCTTTCATTCAGTCAGTAGCTTCAAACATTTCTGGTATATGAAAAACATGTTTTTCAATGGCAAAAATCAATGAATATTGTAAATGCACAAACAGTAATATCTCCACATTGCAAGGTGCAATTCTGAAATTTTTTGCTTTTTCCTGCTAATCCTAGCATGATAAAGAAGATTCAAAGAGAGTGAGATGCCAGCTCCTTTCATTCAGTCAGTAGCTTCAAACATTTCTGGTATATGAAAAACATGTTTTTCAATGGCAAAAATCAATGAATATTGTAAATGCACAAACAGTAATATCTCCACATTGCAAGGTGCAATTCTGAAATTTTTTGCTTTTTCCTGCTAATCCTAGCATGATAAAGAAGATTCAAAGAGAGTGAGATGCCAGCTCCTTTCATTCAGTCAGTAGCTTCAAACATTTCTGGTATATGAAAAACATGTTTTTCAATGGCAAAAATCAATGAATATTGTAAATGCACAAACAGTAATATCTCCACATTGCAAGGTGCAATTCTGAAATTTTTTGCTTTTTCCTGCTAATCCTAGCATGATAAAGAAGATTCAAAGAGAGTGAGATGCCAGCTCCTTTCATTCAGTCAGTAGCTTCAAACATTTCTGGTATATGAAAAACATGTTTTTCAATGGCAAAAATCAATGAATATTGTAAATGCACAAACAGTAATATCTCCACATTGCAAGGTGGAATTCTGAAATTTTTTGCTTTTTCCTGCTAATCCTAGCATGATAAAGAAGATTCAAAGAGAGTGAGATGCCAGCTCCTTTCATTCAGTCAGTAGCTTCAAACATTTCTGGTATATGAAAAACATGTTTTTCAATGCCAAAAATCAATGAATATTGTAAATGCACAAACAGTAATATCTCCACATTGCAAGGTGCAATTCTGAAATTTTTTGCTTTTTCCTGCTAATCCTAGCATGATAAAGAAGATTCAAAGAGAGTGAGATGCCAGCTCCTTTCATTCAGTCAGTAGCTTCAAACATTTCTGGATGTTTTTCAATGGCAAAAATCAATGAATATTGTAAATGCACAAACAGTAATATCTCCACATTGCAAGGTGCAATTCTGAAATGTTTTGCTTTTTCCTGTTAATCCTAGCATGATAAAGAAGATTCAAAGAGAGTGAGATGCCAGCTCCTTTCATTCAGTCAGTAGCTTCAAACATTTCTGGACGTTTTTCAATGGCAAAAATCAATGAACATTGTAAATGCACAAACAGTAATATCTCCACATTGCAAGGTGCAATTCTGAAATTTTTTGCTTTTTCCTGCTAATCCTAGCATGATAAAGAAGATTCAAAGAGAGTGAGATGCCAGCTCCTTTCATTCAGTCAGTAGCTTCAAACATTTCTGGACGTTTTTCAATGGCAAAAATCAATGAATATTGTAAATGCACAAACAGTAATATCTCCACATTGCAAGGTGCAATTCTGAAATTTTTTGCTTTTTCCTGCTAATCCTAGCAGGATAAAGAAGATTCAAAGAGAGTGAGATGCCAGCTCCTTTCATTCAGTCAGTAGCTTCAAACATTTCTGGTATATGAAAAACATGTTTTTCAATGGCAAAAATCAATGAATATTGTAAATGCACAAACAGTAATATCTCCACATTGCAAGGTGCAATTCTGAAATTTTTTGCTTTTTCCTGCTAATCCTAGCATGATAAAGAAGATTTAAAGAGAGTGAGATGCCAGCTCCTTTCATTCAGTCAGTAGCTTCAAACATTTCTGGTATATGAAAAACATGTTTTTCAATGGCAAAAATCAATGAATATTGTAAATGCACAAACAGTAATATCTCCACATTGCAAGGTGCAATTCTGAAATTTTTTGCTTTTTCCTGCTAATCCTAGCATGATAAAGAAGATTCAAAGAGAGTGAGATGCCAGCTCCTTTCATTCAGTCAGTAGCTTCAAACATTTCTGGACGTTTTTCAATGGCAAAAATCAATGAATATTGTAAATGCACAAACAGTAATATCTCCACATTGCAAGGTGCAATTCTGAAATTTTTTGCTTTTTCCTGTTAATCCTAGCATGATAAAGAAGATTCAAAGAGAGTGAGATGCCAGCTCCTTTCATTCAGTCAGTAGCTTCAAACATTTCTGGTATATGAAAAACATGTTTTTCAATGGCAAAAATCAATGAATATTGTAAATGCACAAACAGTAATATCTCCACATTGCAAGGTGCAATTCTGAAATTTTTTGCTTTTTCCTGCTAATCCTAGCATGATAAAGAAGATTCAAAGAGAGTGAGATGCCAGCTCCTTTCATTCAGTCAGTAGCTTCAAACATTTCTGGTATATGAAAAACATGTTTTTCAATGGCAAAAATCAATGAATATTGTAAATGCACAAACAGTAATATCTCCACATTGCAAGGTGCAATTCTGAAATTTTTTGCTTTTTCCTGCTAATCCTAGCATGATAAAGAAGATTCAAAGAGAGTGAGATGCCAGCACCTTTCATTCAGTCAGTAGCTTCAAACATTTCTGGTATATGAAAAACATGTTTTTCAATGGCAAAAATCAATGAATATTGTAAATGCACAAACAGTAATATCTCCACATTGCAAGGTGCAATTCTGAAATTTTTTGCTTTTTCCTGCTAATCCTAGCATGATAAAGAAGATTCAAAGAGAGTGAGATGCCAGCTCCTTTCATTCAGTCAGTAGCTTCAAACATTTCTGGTATATGAAAAACATGTTTTTCAATGGCAAAAATCAATGAATATTGTAAATGCACAAACAGTAATATCTCCACATTGCAAGGTGCAATTCTGAAATTTTTTGCTTTTTCCTGTTAATCCTAGCATGATAAAGAAGATTCAAAGAGAGTGAGATGCCAGCTCCTTTCATTCAGTCAGTAGCTTCAAACATTTCTGGACGTTTTTCAATGGCAAAAATCAATGAATATTGTAAATGCACAAACAGTAATATCTCCACATTGCAAGGTGCAATTCTGAAATTTTTTGCTTTTTCCTGTTAATCCTAGCATGATAAAGAAGATTCAAAGAGAGTGAGATGCCAGCTCCTTTCATTCAGTCAGTAGCTTCAAACATTTCTGGTATATGAAAAACATGTTTTTCAATGGCAAAAATCAATGAATATTGTAAATGCACAAACAGTAATATCTCCACATTGCAAGGTGGAATTCTGAAATTTTTTGCTTTTTCCTGCTAATCCTAGCATGATAAAGAAGATTCAAAGAGAGTGAGATGCCAGCTCCTTTCATTCAGTCAGTAGCTTCAAACATTTCTGGTATATGAAAAACATGTTTTTCAATGGCAAAAATCAATGAATATTGTAAATGCACAAACAGTAATATCTCCACATTGCAAGGTGCAATTCTGAAATTTTTTGCTTTTTCCTGCTAATCCTAGCATGATAAAGAAGATTCAAAGAGAGTGAGATGCCAGCTCCTTTCATTCAGTCAGTAGCTTCAAACATTTCTGGATGTTTTTCAATGGCAAAAATCAATGAATATTGTAAATGCACAAACAGTAATATCTCCACATTGCAAGGTGCAATTCTGAAATGTTTTGCTTTTTCCTGTTAATCCTAGCATGATAAAGAAGATTCAAAGAGAGTGAGATGCCAGCTCCTTTCATTCAGTCAGTAGCTTCAAACATTTCTGGACGTTTTTCAATGGCAAAAATCAATGAACATTGTAAATGCACAAACAGTAATATCTCCACATTGCAAGGTGCAATTCTGAAATTTTTTGCTTTTTCCTGCTAATCCTAGCATGATAAAGAAGATTCAAAGAGAGTGAGATGCCAGCTCCTTTCATTCAGTCAGTAGCTTCAAACATTTCTGGACGTTTTTCAATGGCAAAAATCAATGAATATTGTAAATGCACAAACAGTAATTTCTCCGCATTGCAAGGTGCAAGTCTGAAATTTTTTGCTTTTTCCTGCTCCTCTTAGCATGATAAAGAAGATTCAAAGAGAGTGAGATGCCAGCTACTTTCATTCAGTCAGTAGCTTCAATCATTTCTGGACGTTTTTCAATGGTAAAAATCAATGAATATTGTAAATGCACAAACAGTAATTTCTCCACATTGCAAGGTGCAATTCTGAAATTTTTTGCTTTTTCCTGCTCCTCTTAGCATGATAAAGAAGATTCAAAGAGAGTGAGATGCCAGCTCCTTTCATTCAGTCAGTAGCTTCAAACATTTCTGGTATATGAATAACATGATGTTTTTCAATGGCAAAAATCAATGAATATTGTAAATGCACAAACAGTAATTTCTCCGCATTGCAAGGTGCAAGTCTGAAATTTTTTGCTTTTTCCTGCTCCTCTTAGCATGATAAAGAAGATTCAAAGAGAGTGAGATGCCAGCTACTTTCATTCAGTCAGTAGCTTCAATCATTTCTGGACGTTTTTCAATGGTAAAAATCAATCAATATTGTAAATGCACAAACAGTAATTTCTCCACATTGCAAGGTGCAATTCTGAAATTTTTTGCTTTTTCCTGCTCCTCTTAGCATGATAAAGAAGATTCAAAGAGAGTGAGATGCCAGCTCCTTTCATTCAGTCAGTAGCTTCAAACATTTCAGGTATATGAATAACATGATGTTTTTCAATGGCAAAAATCAATGAATATTGTAAATGCACAAACAGTAATTTCTCCGCATTGCAAGGTGCAAGTCTGAAATTTTTTGCTTTTTCCTGCTCCTCTTAGCATGATAAAGAAGATTCAAAGAGAGTGAGATGCCAGCTACTTTCATTCAGTCAGTAGCTTCAATCATTTCTGGACGTTTTTCAATGGTAAAAATCAATGAATATTGTAAATGCACAAACAGTAATTTCTCCACATTGCAAGGTGCAATTCTGAAATTTTTTGCTTTTTCCTGCTCCTCTTAGCATGATAAAGAAGATTCAAAGAGAGTGAGATGCCAGCTCCTTTCATTCAGTCAGTAGCTTCAAACATTTCTGGTATATGAATAACATGATGTTTTTCAATGGCAAAAATCAATGAATATTGTAAATGCACAAACAGTAATTTCTCCGCATTGCAAGGTGCAATTCTGAAATTTTTTGCTTTTTCCTGCTCCTCTTAGCATGATAAAGAAGATTCAAAGAGAGTGAGATGCCAGCTCCTTTCATTCAGTCAGTAGCTTCAAACATTTCAGGTATATGAATAACATGATGTTTTTCAATGGCAAAAATCAATGAATATTGTAAATGCACAAACAGTAATTTCTCCGCATTGCAAGGTGCAAGTCTGAAATTTTTTGCTTTTTCCTGCTCCTCTTAGCATGATAAAGAAGATTCAAAGAGAGTGAGATGCCAGCTACTTTCATTCAGTCAGTAGCTTCAATCATTTCTGAACGTTTTTCAATGGTAAAAATCAATGAATATTGTAAATGCACAAACAGTAATTTCTCCACATTGCAAGGTGCAATTCTGAAATTTTTTGCTTTTTCCTGCTCCTCTTAGCATGATAAAGAAGATTCAAAGAGAGTGAGATGCCAGCTCCTTTCATTCAGTCAGTAGCTTCAAACATTTCTAGTATATGAATAACATGATGTTTTTCAATGGCAAAAATCAATGAATATTGTAAATGCACAAACAGTAATTTCTCCGCATTGCAAGGTGCAATTCTGAAATTTTTGCTTTTTCCTGCTCCTCTTAGCATGATAAAGAAGATTCAAAGAGAGTGAGATGCCAGCTCCTTTCATTCAGTCAGTAGCTTCAATCATTTCTGGATGTTTTTCAATGGCAAAAATCAATGAATATTGTAAATGCACAAACTGTAATTTCTCCGCATTGCAAGGTGCAATTCTGAAATTTTTTGCTTTTTCCTGCTCCTCTTAGCATGATAAAGAAGATTCAAAGAGAGTGAGATGCCAGCTCCTTTCATTCAGTCAGTAGCTTCAATCATTTCTGGACGTTTTTCAATGGCAAAAATCAATGAATATTGTAAATGCACAAACAGTAATTTCTCCGCATTGCAAGGTGCAATTCTGAAATTTTTTGCTTTTTCCTGCTCCTCTTAGCATGATAAAGAAGATTCAAAGAGAGTGAGATGCCAGCTCCTTTCATTCAGTCAGTAGCTTCAATCATTTCTGGACGTTTTTCAATGGCAAAAATCAATGAATATTGTAAATGCACAAACAGTAATTTCTCCGCATTGCAAGGTGCAATTCTGAAATTTTTTGCTTTTTCCTGCTCCTCTTAGCATGATAAACATGATTCAAAGAGAGTGAGATGCCAGCTCCTTTCATTCAGTCAGTAGCTTCAATCATTTCTGGACGTTTTTCAATGGCAAAAATCAATGAATATTGTAAATGCACAAACAGTAATTTCTCCGCATTGCAAGGTGCAATTCTGAAATTTTTTGCTTTTTCCTGCTCCTCTTAGCATGATTAAGAAGATTCAAAGAGAATGAGATGCCAGCTCCTTTCATTCAGTCAGTAGCTTCAAACATTTCTGGTATATGAATAACATGATGTTTTTCAATGGCAAAAATCAATGAATATTGTAAATGCACAAACAGTAATTTCTCCGCATTGCAAGGTGCAATTCTGAAATTTTTTGCTTTTTCCTGCTCCTCTTAGCATGATAAAGAAGATTCAAAGAGAGTGAGATGCCAGCTCCTTTCATTCAGTCAGTAGCTTCAATCATTTCTGGACGTTTTTCAATTGCAAAAATCAATGAATATTGTAAATGCACAAACAGTAATTTCTCCGCATTGCAAGGTGCAATTCTGAAATTTTTTGCTTTTTCCTGCTCCTCTTAGCATGATAAAGACGATTCAAAGAGAGTGAGATGCCAGCTACTTTCATTCAGTCAGTAGCTTCAATCATTTCTGGTATATGAATAACATGATGTTTTTCAATGGCAAAAGTCAATGAATATTGTAAATGCACAAACAGTAATTTCTCCGCATTGCAAGGTGCAATTCTGAAATTTTTTGCTTTTTCCTGCTCCTCTTAGCATGATAAAGAAGATTCAAAGAGAGTGAGGTGCCAGCTCCTTTCATTCAGTCAGTAGCTTCAAACATTTCTGGTATATGAATAAAATGTTTTCAATGGCAAAAATCAATGAATATTGTAAATGTACAAACAGTAATTTCTCCGCATTGCAAGGTGCAATTGTGAAATTTTTTGCTTTTTCCTGCTCCTCTTAGCATGATAAAGAAGATTCAAAGAGAGTGAGATGCCAGCTCCTTTCATTCAGTCAGTAGCTTCAATCATTTCTGGACGTTTTTCAATGGCAAAAATCAATGAATATTGTAAATGCACAAACAGTAATTTCTCCGCATTGCAAGGTGCAATTCTGAAATTTTTTTGCTTTTTCCTGCTCCTCTTAGCATTATAAAGAAGATTCAAAGAGAGTGAGATGCCAGCTCCTTTCATTCAGTCAGTAGCTTCAATCATTTCTGGACGTTTTTCAATGGCAAAAATCAATGAATATTGTAAATGCACAAACAGTAATTTCTCCGCATTGCAAGTTGCAATTCTGAAATTTTTTGCTTTTTCCTGCTCCTCTTAGCATGATGAAGAAGATTCAAAGAGAGTGAGATGCCAGCTCCTTTCATTCAGTCAGTAGCTTCAAACATTTCAGGTATATGAATAACATGATGTTTTTCAATGGCAAAAATCAATGAATATTGTAAATGCACAAACAGTAATTTCTCCGCATTGCAAGGTGCAAGTCTGAAATTTTTTGCTTTTTCCTGCTCCTCTTAGCATGATAAAGAAGATTCAAAGAGAGTGAGATGCCAGCTACTTTCATTCAGTCAGTAGCTTCAATCATTTCTGGACGTTTTTCAATGGTAAAAATCAATGAATATTGTAAATGCACAAACAGTAATTTCACCACATTGCAAGGTGCAATTCTGAAATTTTTTGCTTTTTCCTGCTCCTCTTAGCATGATAAAGAAGATTCAAAGAGAGTGAGATGCCAGCTCCTTTCATTCAGTCAGTAGCTTCAAACATTTCTGGTATATGAATAACATGATGTTTTTCAATGGCAAAAATCAATGAATATTGTAAATGCACAAACAGTAATTTCTCCGCATTGCAAGGTGCAATTCTGAAATTTTTTGCTTTTTCCTGCTCCTCTTAGCATGATAAAGAAGATTCAAAGAGAGTGAGATGCCAGCTCCTTTCATTCAGTCAGTAGCTTCAATCATTTCTGGACGTTTTTCAATGGCAAAAATCAATGAATATTGTAAATGCACAAACAGTAATTTCTCCGCATTGCAAGGTGCAATTCTGAAATTTTTTGCTTTTTCCTGCTCCTCTTAGCATGATTAAGAAGATTCAAAGAGAATGAGATGCCAGCTCCTTTCATTCAGTCAGTAGCTTCAAACATTTCTGGTATATGAATAACATGATGTTTTTCAATGGCAAAAATCAATGAATATTGTAAATGCACAAACAGTAATTTCTCCGCATTGCAAGGTGCAATTGTGAAATTTTTTGCTTTTTCCTGCTCCTCTTAGCATGATAAAGAAGATTCAAAGAGAGTGAGATGCCAGCTCCTTTCATTCAGTCAGTAGCTTCAATCATTTCTGGACGTTTTTCAATGGCAAAAATCAATGAATATTGTAAATGCACAAACAGTAATTTCTCCGCATTGCAAGGTGCAATTCTGAAATTTTTTGCTTTTTCCTGCTCCTCTTAGCATTATAAAGAAGATTCAAAGAGAGTGAGATGCCAATCTCCTTTCATTCAGTCAGTAGCTTCAATCATTTCTGGATGTTTTTCAATGGCAAAAATCAATGAATATTGTAAATGCACAAACAGTAATTTCTCCGCATTGCAAGTTGCAATTCTGAAATTTTTTGCTTTTTCCTGCTCCTCTTAGCATGATGAAGAAGATTCAAAGAGAGTGAGATGCCAGCTCCTTTCATTCAGTCAGTAGCTTCAAACATTTCAGGTATATGAATAACATGATGTTTTTCAATGGCAAAAATCAATGAATATTGTAAATGCACAAACAGTAATTTCTCCGCATTGCAAGGTGCAAGTCTGAAATTTTTTGCTTTTTCCTGCTCCTCTTAGCATGATAAAGAAGATTCAAAGAGAGTGAGATGCCAGCTACTTTCATTCAGTCAGTAGCTTCAATCATTTCTGGACGTTTTTCAATGGTAAAAATCAATGAATATTGTAAATGCACAAACAGTAATTTCACCACATTGCAAGGTGCAATTCTGAAATTTTTTGCTTTTTCCTGCTCCTCTTAGCATGATAAAGAAGATTCAAAGAGAGTGAGATGCCAGCTCCTTTCATTCAGTCAGTAGCTTCAAACATTTCTGGTATATGAATAACATGATGTTTTTCAATGGCAAAAATCAATGAATATTGTAAATGCACAAACAGTAATTTCTCCGCATTGCAAGGTGCAATTCTGAAATTTTTTGCTTTTTCCTGCTCCTCTTAGCATGATAAAGAAGATTCAAAGAGAGTGAGATGCCAGCTCCTTTCATTCAGTCAGTAGCTTCAAACATTTCTGGTATATGAATAACATGATGTTTTTCAATGGCAAAAATCAATGAATATTGTAAATGCACAAACAGTAATTTCTCCGCATTGCAAGGTGCAAGTCTGAAATTTTTTGCTTTTTCCTGCCCCTCTTAGCATGATAAAGAAGATTCAAAGAGAGTGAGATGCCAGCTACTTTCATTCAGTCAGTAGCTTCAATCATTTCTGTACGTTTTTCAATGGTAAAAATCAATGAATATTGTAAATGCACAAACAGTAATTTCTCCACATTGCAAGGTGCAATTCTGAAATTTTTTGCTTTTTCCTGCTCCTCTTAGCATGATAAAGAAGATTCAAAGAGAGTGAGATGCCAGCTCCTTTCATTCAGTCAGTAGCTTCAAACATTTCTGGTATATGAATAACATGATGTTTTTCAATGGCAAAAATCAATGAATATTGTAAATGCACAAACAGTAATTTCTCCGCATTGCAAGGTGCAATTCTGAAATTTTTGCTTTTTCCTGCTCCTCTTAGCATGATAAAGAAGATTCAAAGAGAGTGAGATGCCAGCTCCTTTCATTCAGTCAGTAGCTTCAATCATTTCTGGATGTTTTTCAATGGCAAAAATCAATGAATATTGTAAATGCACAAACTGTAATTTCTCCGCATTGCAAGGAGCAATTCTGAAATTTTTTGCTTTTTCCTGCTCCTCTTAGCATGATAAAGAAGATTCAAAGAGAGTGAGATGCCAGCTCCTTTCATTCAGTCAGTACCTTCAATCATTTCTGGACGTTTTTCAATGGCAAAAATCAATGAATATTGTAAATGCACAAACAGTAATTTCTCCGCATTGCAAGGTGCAATTCTGAAATCTTTTGCTTTTTCCCGCTCCTCTTAGCATGATAAAGAAGATTCAAAGAGAGTGAGGTGTTCGACAGGTTAAATTGGCTATACCTTAAACTCACCCTTATTAAATTCGGTTTTGACAACAAATTTCTCTCTTCAATTATGGCCCTCTATTCTAACCCCCAAGCAAAAATTTATGTTAACAATTATCTCTCAAACCCAATCCCTATAACAAATGGTACCAGACAGGGTTGCCCACTTTCCCCCCTTCTCTTTGTCTTGGCTATGGAGCCTTTGGCACAGAGGATTAGAGAAAACACTGACATTAGGGGGATTTCTACCCCATCTCGAGAATTTAAAATTGGCCTCTTTGCAGATGATGTTATGCTTTCCTTGCTGGACCCAGTAAATTCGGTTGCGGAAGTTTCAAAGGTTCTAGAACTATTCTCTCAGATTTCTTATTTTAAGATCAATAATGAGAAGTCTAAACTTTTAAACATTAATCTGGATCGCCAGACGAGAGAGGTTTTACACTCGAGATTTTCCTTCGGTTTGGCTAAACGCAATCTGACTTATTTGGGGATTAGTATTGGTAAAACTATTAACTCAACAATTTCTGACAACCTGGTTCTGATTGAGGACATCGTCCGCGGAGATTTGATGGATTTTTTGAAGAGAGATTTGTCATGGTGGGGTAGAGTTCTCTCTATTAAGATGTTTGTTCTACCTAAAATCTTATATTTTTTCCGCAACTTACCTTTAACTATTTCTCACATCTTTATTCAAAAAATTCAAAATCAGATCAATTCTTATGTCTGGGGTAATAAACGTGCGAGGATATCTGCAGATATATTGTACAAGAATAAATGTAACGGAGGTCTGAGTCACCCTAATATTTCCGCTTACTATTTGGCAAACCTCATCAAACAGAGCAGTACTTGGTTTAATTCTGACAGTCCCCCGGCTTGGATGACTCTGGAGACCTTCTTAAATAATGGCTCTTCTCCACGTGAACTGTTGCTCAGGCATCTCTTTAAACAGTGCACTCATGATTCTTCCCATCCTATTTTCCAGGCGATTATTGACGCCTGGAAAAAAATCGCCAAAAGAAAGAAAAAGAGCCCCTTAAGAGATTCTGATATGGATAAGTTTTCTTTTGTCAAAAATTTTCCAATTGGTTTTGTTGCTGATCTGTATAACTCTTCCATTCCAGATCAGTGGGACAATAAAGGGTTAAGGAAAATTGGAGACTTCTATGAAGCTTCTGCCTTTATTCCTTTTCAAATTCTTAAAAAAAGATTCAACTTACCTTCTTCTGATTTCTTTTTATACTCTCATTTAAAGAGCATTATTCTGGAATTTACTTCTGGTAAACTTATTGTTTCTGAAACCTCGGTGAACCTGTTAAGCAACCCATCCCACAAAATTTTTTGGAGCCTGAGACACATATATAACAGCTTCAATAATGATCTTTCCTTCCAAAAACACCTCTACATGATACGATGGGAAAAAGATCTAAAACTCAATTTCCAATCCGATCAATGGGAGAGTGCTGTTCTTTTTTCTCAAGCCTCTAATATATCTATGCCCTTACAAGAGGCTTACTTCAAAATTCTAACCAGATGGTATTACACTCCAATCAGGCTTCACCATATAAAGCCCAGCAACTCTCCCCTTTGTTGGAGGGAGTGCGGCCTTAGGGGAGATCTTTTACATCTCTTTTGGAGCTGCCCTAAAATCCGGAATCTATGGGCTCAGATCTCTTCTTTGGTAGATGACCTTTTAGGCAGACCTGTAGTATTGACCCCTCAAATGGCTTTACTATCCTTGGATCTCGAACCATATAAGTCGTTTGAAAGATCTTTGGTGATTCACTTATTTTCAGTGTGTAAGAACGCATTGGCTTTTTATTGGAGAAAGTCACATGTCCCCACTTTGGAGGACTTAGTTGATAAGATGAATCTCCATAGAATATTTGAACTCAGATTTGCCCTTATCAACAATAATTTACTTAAATTCTCTAGGAAGTGGGATATTTGGCTCACTAAATTCCCTCAACCCTCTCATAACGCTGGAACATCTTAATGTGTGTCGTGTTTAGCTCATTAATATGTTTAATTTTTGCTAATGATAGTAATGTGTGTTTAAAGTGTTCAAATTTCTGTATTATCGTATATACTATTTGACGAACAAATTTCTCCCATCTTTCCTGATTATCCATTCCCGTTTGTTCCCTTTCCCTTTCCCTTCCCTCAGAATTTATCCCTTATTATGAATATTCTTTTGTCACTACTTTTATGCTACGTTTGTTATTCCCCTGTTTAATTGTTTATTAAAAATAAAAAAATATGGTAAAACAAAGAGAGTGAGGTGCCAGCTCCTTTCATTCAGTCAGTAGCTTCAAACATTTCTATTATATGAATAACATGTTTTTCAATGGCAAAAATCAATGAATATTGTAAATGCACAAACAGTAATTTCTCCGCATTGCAAGGTGCAATTCTGAAATTTTTTGCTTTTTCCTGCTCCTCTTAGCATGATAAAGAAGATTCAAAGAGAGTGAGATGCCAGCTCCTTTCATTCAGTCAGTAGCTTCAATCATTTCTGGACGTTTTTCAATGGCAAAAATCAATGAATATTGTAAATGCACAAACAGTAATTTCTCCGCATTGCAAGGTGCAATTCTGAAATTTTTTGCTTTTTCCTGCTCCTCTTAGCATGATAAAGAAGATTCAAAGAGAGTGAGATGCCAGCTCCTTTCATTCAGTCAGTAGCTTCAAACATTTCTGGTATATGAATAACATGATGTTTTTCAATGGCAAAAATCAATGAATATTGTAAATGCACAAACAGTAATTTCTCCGCATTGCAAGGTGCAATTCTGAAATTTTTTGCTTTTTCCTGCTCCTCTTAGCATGATAAAGAAGATTCAAAGAGAGTGAGATGCCAGCTCCTTTCATTCAGTCAGTAGCTTCAAACATTTCTGGTATATGAATAACATGATGTTTTTCAATGGCAAAAATCAATGAATATTGTAAATGCACAAACAGTAATTTCTCCGCATTGCAAGGTGCAATTCTGAAATTTTTTGCTTTTTCCTGCTCCTCTTAGCATGATAAAGAAGATTCAAAGAGAATGAGATGCCAGCTCCTTTCATTCAGTCAGTAGCTTCAATCATTTCTGGACGTTTTTCAATGGCAAAAATCAATGAATATTGTAAATGCACAAACAGTAATTTCTCCGCATTGCAAGGTGCAATTCTGAAATTTTTTGCTTTTTCCTGCTCCTCTTAGCATGATAAAGAAGATTCAAAGAGAGTGTGATGTCAGCTCCTTTCATTCAGTCAGTAGCTTCAAACATTTCTGGTATATGAATAACATGATGTTTTTCAATGGCAAAAATCAATGAATATTGTAAATGCACAAACAGTAATTTCTCCGCATTGCAAGGTGCAATTATGAAATTTTTTGCTTTTTCCTGCTCCTCTTAGCATGATAAAGAAGATTCAAAGAGAGTGAGATGCCAGCTCCTTTCATTCAGTCAGTAGCTTCAATCATTTCTGGACGTTTTTCAATGGCAAAAATCAATGAATATTGTAAATGCACAAACAGTAATTTCTCCGCATTGCAAAGTGCAATTCTGAAATTTTTTGCTTTTTCCTGCTCCTCTTAGCATGATAAAGAAGATTCAAAGAGAGTGAGATGCCAGCTCCTTTCGTTCAGTCAGTAGCTTCAATCATTTCTGGACGTTTTTCAATGGAAAAATCATTGAATATTATAAATGCACAAACAGTAATTTCTCCGCATTGCAAGGTGCAATTCTGAAATTTTTTACTTTTTCCTGCTCCTCTTAGCATGATAAAGAAGATTCAAAGAGAGTGAGATGCCAGCTCCTTTCATTCAGTCAGTAGCTTCAATCATTTCTGGACGTTTTTCAATGGCAAAAATCAATGAATATTGTAAATGCACAAACAGTAATTTCTCCGCATTGCAAGGTGCAATTCTGAAATTTTTTGCTTTTTCCTGCTCCTCTTAGCATGATAAAGAAGATTCAAAGAGAGTGAGATGCCAGCTCCTTTCGTTCAGTCAGTAGCTTCGATCATTTCTGGACGTTTTTCAATGGCAAAAATCATTGAATATTATAAATGCACAAACAGTAATTTCTCCGCATTGCAAGGTGCAATTCTGAAATTTTTTACTTTTTCCTGCTCCTCTTAGCATGATAAAGAAGACTCAAAGAGAGTGAGATGCCAGCTCCTTTCATTCAGTCAGTAGCTTCAATCATTTCTGGTATATGAATAACATGATGTTTTTCAATGGCAAAAATCAATGAATATTGTAAATGCACAAACAGTAATTTCTCCGCATTGCAAGGTGCAATTCTGAAATTTTTTGCTTTTTCCTGCTCCTCTTAGCATGATAAAGAAGATTCAAAGAGAGTGAGATGCCAGCTCCTTTCATTCAGTCAGTAGCTTCAATCATTTCTGGATGTTTTTCAATGGCAAAAATCAATGAATATTGTAAATGCACAAACAGTAATTTCTCCGCATTGCAAGGTGCAATTCTGAAATTTTTTGCTTTTTCCTGCTCCTCTTAGCATGATAAACAAGATTCAAAGAGAGTGAGATGACAGCTCCTTTCATTCAGTCAGTAGCTTCAATCATTTCTGGACGTTTTTCAATGGCAAAAATCAATGAATATTGTAAATGCACAAACAGTAATTTCTCCGCATTGCAAGGTGCAATTCTGAAATTTTTTGCTTTTTCCTGCTCCTCTTAGCATGATAAAGAAGATTCAAAGAGAGTGAGATGCCAGCTCCTTTCATTCAGTCAGTAGCTTCAAACATTTCTGGTATATGAATAACATGATGTTTTTCAATGGCAAAAATCAATGAATATTGTAAATGCACAAACAGTAATTTCTCCGCATTGCAAGGTGCAATTCTGAAATTTTTTGCTTTTTCCTGCTCCTCTTAGCATGATAAAGAAGATTCAAAGAGAGTGAGATGCCAGCTCCTTTCATTCAGTCAGTAGCTTCAAACATTTCTGGTATATGAATAACATGATGTTTTTCAATGGCAAAAATCAATGAATATTGTAAATGCACAAACAGTAATTTCTCCGCATTGCAAGATGCAAGTCTGAAATTTTTTGCTTTTTCCTGCTCCTCTTAGCATGATAAAGAAGATTCAAAGAGAGTGAGATGCCAGCTACTTTCATTCAGTCAGTAGCTTCAATCATTTCTGGACGTTTTTCAATGGTAAAAATCAATGAATATTGTAAATGCACAAACAGTAATTTCTCCACATTGCAAGGTGCAATTCTGAAATTTTTTGCTTTTTCCTGCTCCTCTTAGCATGATAAAAAGATTCAAAGAGAGTGAGATGCCAGCTCCTTTCATTCAGTCAGTAGCTTCAAACATTTCTGGTATATGAATAACATGATGTTTTTCAATGGCAAAAATCAATGAATATTGTAAATGCACAAACAGTAATTTCTCCGCATTGCAAGGTGCAATTCTGAAATTTTTTGCTTTTTCCTGCTCCTCTTAGCATGATAAAGAAGATTCAAAGAGAGTGAGATGCCAGCTCCTTTCATTCAGTCAGTAGCTTCAATCATTTCTGGATGTTTTTCAATGGCAAAAATCAATGAATATTGTAAATGCACAAACAGTAATTTCTCCGCATTGCAAGGTGCAATTCTGAAATTTTTTGCTTTTTCCTGCTCCTCTTAGCATGATAAAGAAGATTCAAAGAGAGTGAGATGCCAGCTCCTTTCATTCAGTCAGTAGCTTCAATCATTTCTGGACGTTTTTCAATGGCAAAAATCAATGAATATTGTAAATGCACAAACAATAATTTCTCCGCATTGCAAGGTGCAATTCTGAAATTTTTTGCTTTTTCCTGCTCCTCTTAGCATGATAAAGAAGATTCAAAGAGAGTGAGATGCCAGCTCCTTTCATTCAGTCAGTAGCTTCAATCATTTCTGGACGTTTTTCAATGGCAAAAATCAATGAATATTGTAAATGCACAAACAGTAATTTCTCCGCATTGCAAGGTGCAATTCTGAAATTTTTTGCTTTTTCCTGCTCCTCTTAGCATGATAAAGAAGATTCAAAGAGAGTGAGATGCCAGCTCCTTTCATTCAGTCAGTAGCTTCAAACATTTCTGGTATATGAATAACATGATGTTTTTCAATGGCAAAAATCAATGAATATTGTAAATGCACAAACAGTAATTTCTCCGCATTGCAAGGTGCAATTCTGAAATTTTTTGCTTTTTCCTGCTCCTCTTAGCATGATAAAGAAGATTCAAAGAGAGTGAGATGCCAGCTCCTTTCATTCAGTCAGTAGCTTCAAACATTTCTGGTATATGAATAACATGATGTTTTTCAATGGCAAAAATCAATGAATATTGTAAATGCACAAACAGTAATTTCTCCGCATTGCAAGATGCAAGTCTGAAATTTTTTGCTTTTTCCTGCTCCTCTTAGCATGATAAAGAAGATTCAAAGAGAGTGAGATGCCAGCTACTTTCATTCAGTCAGTAGCTTCAATCATTTCTGGACGTTTTTCAATGGTAAAAATCAATGAATATTGTAAATGCACAAACAGTAATTTCTCCACATTGCAAGGTGCAATTCTGAAATTTTTTGCTTTTTCCTGCTCCTCTTAGCATGATAAAAAGATTCAAAGAGAGTGAGATGCCAGCTCCTTTCATTCAGTCAGTAGCTTCAAACATTTCTGGTATATGAATAACGATGTTTTTCAATGGCAAAAATCAATGAATATTGTAAATGCACAAACAGTAATTTCTCCGCATTGCAAGGTGCAATTCTGAAATTTTTTGCTTTTTCCTGCTCCTCTTAGCATGATAAAGAAGATTCAAAGAGAGTGAGATGCCAGCTCCTTTCATTCAGTCAGTAGCTTCAATCATTTCTGGATGTTTTTCAATGGCAAAAATCAATGAATATTGTAAATGCACAAACAGTAATTTCTCCGCATTGCAAGGTGCAATTCTGAAATTTTTTGCTTTTTCCTGCTCCTCTTAGCATGATAAAGAAGATTCAAAGAGAGTGAGATGCCAGCTCCTTTCATTCAGTCAGTAGCTTCAATCATTTCTGGACGTTTTTCAATGGCAAAAATCAATGAATATTGTAAATGCACAAACAATAATTTCTCCGCATTGCAAGGTGCAATTCTGAAATTTTTTGCTTTTTCCTGCTCCTCTTAGCATGATAAAGAAGATTCAAAGAGAGTGAGATGCCAGCTCCTTTCATTCAGTCAGTAGCTTCAATCATTTCTGGACGTTTTTCAATGGCAAAAATCAATGAATATTGTAAATGCACAAACAGTAATTTCTCCGCATTGCAAGGTGCAATTCTGAAATTTTTTGCTTTTTCCTGCTCCTCTTAGCATGATAAAGAAGATTCAAAGAGAGTGAGATGCCAGCTCCTTTCATTCAGTCAGTAGCTTCAAACATTTCTGGTATATGAATAACATGATGTTTTTCAATGGCAAAAATCAATGAATATTGTAAATGCACAAACAGTAATTTCTCCGCATTGCAAGGTGCAATTCTGAAATTTTTTGCTTTTTCCTGCTCCTCTTAGCATGATAAAGAAGATTCAAAGAGAGTGAGATGCCAGCTCCTTTCATTCAGTCAGTAGCTTCAAACATTTCTGGTATATGAATAACATGATGTTTTTCAATGGCAAAAATCAATGAATATTGTAAATGCACAAACAGTAATTTCTCCGCATTGCAAGGTGCAATTCTGAAATTTTTTGCTTTTTCCTGCTCCTCTTAGCATGATAAAGAAGATTCAAAGAGAGTGAGATGCCAGCTCCTTTCATTCAGTCAGTAGCTTCAATCATTTCTGGATGTTTTTCAATGGCAAAAATCAATGAATATTGTAAATGCACAAACTGTAATTTCTCCGCATTGCAAGGTGCAATTCTGAAATTTTTTGCTTTTTCCTGCTCCACTTAGCATGATAAAGAAGATTCAAAGAGAGTGAGATGCCAGCTCCTTTCATTCAGTCAGTAGCTTCAATCATTTCTGGACGTTTTTCAATGGCAAAAATCAATGAATATTGTAAATGCACAAACAGTAATTTCTCCGCATTGCAAGGTGCAATTCTGAAATTTTTTGCTTTTTCCTGCTCCTCTTAGCATGATAAAGAAGATTCAAAGAGAGTGAGATGCAAGCTCCTTTCATTCAGTCAGTACCTTCACTCATTTCTGGACGTTTTTCAATGGCAAAAATCAATGAATATTGTAAATGCACAAACAGTAATTTCTCTGCATTGCAAGGTGCAATTCTGAAATTTTTTGCTTTTTCCCGCTCCTCTTAGCATAATAAAGAAGTTTCAAAGAGAGTGAGGTGCCAGCTCCTTTCATTCAGTCAGTAGCTTCAAACATTTCTGGTATATGAATAACATGATGTTTTTCAATGGCAAAAATCAATGAATATTGTGAATGCACAAACAGTAATTTCTCCGCATTGCAAGGTGCAATTCTGAAATTTTTTGCTTTTTCCTGCTGCTCTTAGCATGATAAAGAAGATTCAAAGAGAGTGAGATGCCAGCTCCTTTCATTCAGTCAGTAGCTTCAATCATTTCTGGACGTTTTTCAATGGCAAAAATCAATGAATATTGTAAATGCACAAACAGTAATTTCTCCGCATTGCAAGGTGCAATTCTGAAATTTTTTGCTTTTTCCTGCTCCTCTTAGCATGATAAAGAAGATTCAAAGAGAGTGAGATGTCAGCTCCTTTCATTCAGTCAGTAGCTTCAAACATTTCTGGTATATGAATAACATGATGTTTTTCAATGGCAAAAATCAATGAATATTGTAAATGCACAAACAGTAATTTCTCCGCATTGCAAGGTGCAATTCTGAAATTTTTTGCTTTTTCCTGCTCCTCTTAGCATGATAAAGAAGATTCAAAGAGAGTGAGATGCCAGCTCCTTTCATTCAGTCAGTAGCTTCAATCATTTCTGGACGTTTTTCAATGGCAAAAATCAATGAATATTGTAAATGCACAAACAGTAATTTCTCCGCATTGCAAGGTGCAATTCTGAAATTTTTTGCTTTTTCCTGCTCCTCTTAGCATGATAAAGAAGATTCAAAGAGAGTGAGATGCCAGCTCCTTTCATTCAGTCAGTAGCTTCAATCATTTCTGGACGTTTTTCAATGGCAAAAATCATTGAATATTATAAATGCACAAACAGTAATTTCTCCGCATTGCAAGGTGCAATTCTGAAATTTTTTACTTTTTCCTGCTCCTCTTAGCATGATAAAGAAGATTCAAAGAGAGTGAGATGCCAGCTCCTTTCATTCAGCCAGTAGCTTCAATCATTTCTGGACGTTTTTCAATGGCAAAAATCAATGAATATTGTAAATGCACAAACAGTAATTTCTCCGCATTGCAAGGTGCAATTCTGAAATTTTTTGCTTTTTCCTGCTCCTCTTAGCATGATAAAGACGATTCAAAGAGAGTGAGATGCCAGCTACTTTCATTCAGTCAGTAGCTTCAATCATTTCTGGTATATGAATAACATGATGTTTTTCAATGGCAAAAATCAATGAATATTGTAAATGCACAAACAGTAATTTCTCCGCATTGCAAGGTGCAATTCTGAAATTTTTTGCTTTTTCCTGCTCCTCTTAGCATGATAAAGAAGATTCAAAGAGAGTGAGGTGCCAGCTCCTTTCATTCAGTCAGTAGCTTCAAACATTTCTGGTATATGAATAACATGTTTTTCAATGGCAAAAATCAATGAATATTGTAAATGTACAAACAGTAATTTCTCCGCATTGCAAGGTGCAATTGTGAAATTTTTTGCTTTTTCCTGCTCCTCTGAGCATGATAAAGAAGATTCAAAGAGAGTGAGATGCCAGCTCCTTTCATTCAGTCAGTAGCTTCAATCATTTCTGGACGTTTTTCAATGGCAAAAATCAATGAATATTGTAAATGCACAAACAGTAATTTCTCCGCATTGCAAGGTGCAATTCTGAAATTTTTTGCTTTTTCCTGCTCCTCTTAGCATGATAAAGAAGATTCAAAGAGAGTGAGATGCCAGCTCCTTTCATTCAGTCAGTAGCTTCAATCATTTCTGGACGTTTTTCAATGGCAAAAATCAATGAATATTGTAAATGCACAAACAATAATTTCTCCGCATTGCAAGTTGCAATTCTGAAATTTTTTGCTTTTTCCTGCTCCTCTTAGCATGATAAAGAAGATTCAAAGAGAGTGAGATGCCAGCTCCTTTCATTCAGTCAGTAGCTTCAAACATTTCAGGTATATGAATAACATGATGTTTTTCAATGGCAAAAATCAATGAATATTGTAAATGCACAAACAGTAATTTCTCCGCATTGCAAGGTGCAAGTCTGAAATTTTTTGCTTTTTCCTGCTCCTCTTAGCATGATAAAGAAGATTCAAAGAGAGTGAGATGCCAGCTCCTTTCATTCAGTCAGTAGCTTCAATCATTTCTGGACGTTTTTCAATGGCAAAAATCAATGAATATTGTAAATGCACAAACAGTAATTTCTCCGCATTGCAAGGTGCAATTCTGAAATTTTTTGCTTTTTCCTGCTCCTCTTAGCATGATAAACATGATTCAAAGAGAGTGAGATGCCAGCTCCTTTCATTCAGTCAGTAGCTTCAATCATTTCTGGACGTTTTTCAATGGCAAAAATCAATGAATATTGTAAATGCACAAACAGTAATTTCTCCGCATTGCAAGGTGCAATTCTGAAATTTTTTGCTTTTTCCTGCTCCTCTTAGCATGATAAAGAAGATTCAAAGAGAATGAGATGCCAGCTCCTTTCATTCAGTCAGTAGCTTCAAACATTTCTGGTATATGAATAACATGAATGTTTTTCAATGGCAAAAATCAATGAATATTGTAAATGCACAAACAGTAATTTCTCCGCATTGCAAGGTGCAATTCTGAAATTTTTTGCTTTTTCCTGCTCCTCTTAGCATGATAAAGAAGATTCAAAGAGAGTGAGATGCCAGCTCCTTTCATTCAGTCAGTAGCTTCAATCATTTCTGGACGTTTTTCAATTGCAAAAATCAATGAATATTGTAAATGCACAAACAGTAATTTCTCCGCATTGCAAGGTGCAATTCTGAAATTTTTTGCTTTTTCCTGCTCCTCTTAGCATGATAAAGACGATTCAAAGAGAGTGAGATGCCAGCTACTTTCATTCAGTCAGTAGCTTCAATCATTTCTGGTATATGAATAACATGATGTTTTTCAATGGCAAAAATCAATGAATATTGTAAATGCACAAACAGTAATTTCTCCGCATTGCAAGGTGCAATTCTGAAATTTTTGCTTTTTCCTGCTCCTCTTAGCATGATAAAGAAGATTCAAAGAGAGTGAGGTGCCAGCTCCTTTCATTCAGTCAGTAGCTTCAAACATTTCTGGTATATGAATAACATGTTTTTCAATGGCAAAAATCAATGAATATTGTAAATGTACAAACAGTAATTTCTCCGCATTGCAAGGTGCAATTGTGAAATTTTTTGCTTTTTCCTGCTCCTCTTAGCATGATAAAGAAGATTCAAAGAGAGTGAGATGCCAGCTCCTTTCATTCAGTCAGTAGCTTCAATCATTTCTGGACGTTTTTCAATGGCAAAAATCAATGAATATTGTAAATGCACAAACAGTAATTTCTCCGCATTGCAAGGTGCAATTCTGAAATTTTTTGCTTTTTCCTGCTCCTCTTAGCATGATAAAGAAGATTCAAAGAGAGTGAGATGCCAGCTCCTTTCATTCAGTCAGTAGCTTCAATCATTTCTGGACGTTTTTCAATGGCAAAAATCAATGAATATTGTAAATGCACAAACAATAATTTCTCCGCATTGCAAGTTGCAATTCTGAAATTTTTTGCTTTTTCCTGCTCCTCTTAGCATGATAAAGAAGATTCAAAGAGAGTGAGATGCCAGCTCCTTTCATTCAGTCAGTAGCTTCAAACATTTCAGGTATATGAATAACATGATGTTTTTCAATGGCAAAAATCAATGAATATTGTAAATGCACAAACAGTAATTTCTCCGCATTGCAAGGTGCAAGTCTGAAATTTTTTGCTTTTTCCTGCTCCTCTTAGCATGATAAAGAAGATTCAAAGAGAGTGAGATGCCAGCTACTTTCATTCAGTCAGTAGCTTCAATCATTTCTGGACGTTTTTCAATGGTAAAAATCAATGAATATTGTAAATGCACAAACAGTAATTTCTCCACATTGCAAGGTGCAATTCTGAAATTTTTTGCTTTTTCCTGCTCCTCTTAGCATGATAAAGAAGATTCAAAGAGAGTGAGATGCCAGCTCCTTTCATTCAGTCAGTAGCTTCAAACATTTCTGGTATATGAATAACATGATGTTTTTCAATGGCAAAAATCAATGAATATTGTAAATGCACAAACAGTAATTTCTCCGCATTGCAAGGTGAAATTCTGAAATTTTTTGCTTTTTCCTGCTCCTCTTAGCATGATAAAGAAGATTCAAAGAGAGTGAGATGCCAGCTCCTTTCATTCAGTCAGTAGCTTCAAACATTTCTGGTATATGAATAACATGATGTTTTTCAATGGCAAAAATCAATGAATATTGTAAATGCACAAACAGTAATTTCTCCGCATTGCAAGGTGCAAGTCTGAAATTTTTTGCTTTTTCCTGCTCCTCTTAGCATGATAAAGAAGATTCAAAGAGAGTGAGATGCCAGTTACTTTCATTCAGTCAGTAGCTTCAATCATTTCTGTACGTTTTTCAATGGTAAAAATCAATGAATATTGTAAATGCACAAACAGTAATTTCTCCACATTGCAAGGTGCAATTCTGAAATTTTTTGCTTTTTCCTGCTCCTCTTAGCATGATAAAGAAGATTCAAAGAGAGTGAGATGCCAGCTCCTTTCATTCAGTCAGTAGCTTCAAACATTTCTGGTATATGAATAACATGATGTTTTTCAATGGCAAAAATCAATGAATATTGTAAATGCACAAACAGTAATTTCTCCGCATTGCAAGGTGCAATTCTGAAATTTTTGCTTTTTCCTGCTCCTCTTAGCATGATAAAGAAGATTCAAAGAGAGTGAGATGCCAGCTCCTTTCATTCAGTCAGTAGCTTCAAACATTTCTGGTATATGAATAACATGTTTTTCAATGGCAAAAATCAATGAATATTGTAAATGTACAAACAGTAATTTCTCCGCATTGCAAGGTGCAATTGTGAAATTTTTTGCTTTTTCCTGCTCCTCTTAGCATGATAAAGAAGATTCAAAGAGAGTGAGATGCCAGCTCCTTTCATTCAGTCAGTAGCTTCAATCATTTCTGGACGTTTTTCAATGGCAAAAATCAATGAATATTGTAAATGCACAAACAGTAATTTCTCCGCATTGCAAGGTGCAATTCTGAAATTTTTTGCTTTTTCCTGCTCCTCTTAGCATGATAAAGAAGATTCAAAGAGAGTGAGATGCCAGCTCCTTTCATTCAGTCAGTAGCTTCAATCATTTCTGGACGTTTTTCAATGGCAAAAATCAATGAATATTGTAAATGCACAAACAATAATTTCTCCGCATTGCAAGTTGAAATTCTGAAATTTTTTGCTTTTTCCTGCTCCTCTTAGCATGATAAAGAAGATTCAAAGAGAGTGAGATGCCAGCTCCTTTCATTCAGTCAGTAGCTTCAAACATTTCAGGTATATGAATAACATGATGTTTTTCAATGGCAAAAATCAATGAATATTGTAAATGCACAAACAGTAATTTCTCCGCATTGCAAGGTGCAAGTCTGAAATTTTTTGCTTTTTCCTGCTCCTCTTAGCATGATAAAGAAGATTCAAAGAGAGTGAGATGCCAGCTACTTTCATTCAGTCAGTAGCTTCAATCATTTCTGGACGTTTTTCAATGGTAAAAATCAATGAATATTGTAAATGCACAAACAGTAATTTCTCCACATTGCAAGGTGCAATTCTGAAATTTTTTGCTTTTTCCTGCTCCTCTTAGCATGATAAAGAAGATTCAAAGAGAGTGAGATGCCAGCTCCTTTCATTCAGTCAGTAGCTTCAAACATTTCTGGTATATGAATAACATGATGTTTTTCAATGGCAAAAATCAATGAATATTGTAAATGCACAAACAGTAATTTCTCCGCATTGCAAGGTGCAATTCTGAAATTTTTTGCTTTTTCCTGCTCCTCTTAGCATGATAAAGAAGATTCAAAGAGAGTGAGATGCCAGCTCCTTTCATTCAGTCAGTAGCTTCAAACATTTCTGGTATATGAATAACATGATGTTTTTCAATGGCAAAAATCAATGAATATTGTAAATGCACAAACAGTAATTTCTCCGCATTGCAAGGTGCAAGTCTGAAATTTTTTGCTTTTTCCTGCTCCTCTTAGCATGATAAAGAAGATTCAAAGAGAGTGAGATGCCAGTTACTTTCATTCAGTCAGTAGCTTCAATCATTTCTGTACGTTTTTCAATGGTAAAAATCAATGAATATTGTAAATGCACAAACAGTAATTTCTCCACATTGCAAGGTGCAATTCTGAAATTTTTTGCTTTTTCCTGCTCCTCTTAGCATGATAAAGAAGATTCAAAGAGAGTGAGATGCCAGCTCCTTTCATTCAGTCAGTAGCTTCAAACATTTCTGGTATATGAATAACATGATGTTTTTCAATGGCAAAAATCAATGAATATTGTAAATGCACAAACAGTAATTTCTCCGCATTGCAAGGTGCAATTCTGAAATTTTTGCTTTTTCCTGCTCCTCTTAGCATGATAAAGAAGATTCAAAGAGAGTGAGATGCCAGCTCCTTTCATTCAGTCAGTAGCTTCAATCATTTCTGGATGTTTTTCAATGGCAAAAATCAATGAATATTGTAAATGCACAAACTGTAATTTCTCCGCATTGCAAGGTGCAATTCTGAAATTTTTTGCTTTTTCCTGCTCCTCTTAGCATGATAAAGAAGATTCAAAGAGAGTGAGATGCCAGCTCCTTTCATTCAGTCAGTAGCTTCAATCATTTCTGGACGTTTTTCAATGGCAAAAATCAATGAATATTGTAAATGCACAAACAGTAATTTCTCCGCATTGCAAGGTGCAATTCTGAAATTTTTTGCTTTTTCCTGCTCCTCTTAGCATGATAAAGAAGATTCAAAGAGAGTGAGATGCCAGCTCCTTTCATTCAGTCAGTACCTTCAATCATTTCTGGACGTTTTTCAATGGCAAAAATCAATGAATATTGTAAATGCACAAACAGTAATTTCTCCGCATTGCAAGGTGCAATTCTGAAATCTTTTGCTTTTTCCCGCTCCTCTTAGCATGATAAAGAAGATTCAAAGAGAGTGAGGTGCCAGCTCCTTTCATTCAGTCAGTAGCTTCAAACATTTCTATTATATGAATAACATGTTTTTCAATGGCAAAAATCAATGAATATTGTAAATGCACAAACAGTAATTTCTCCGCATTGCAAGGTGCAATTCTGAAATTTTTTGCTTTTTCCTGCTCCTCTTAGCATGATAAAGAAGATTCAAAGAGAGTGAGATGCCAGCTCCTTTCATTCAGTCAGTAGCTTCAATCATTTCTGGACGTTTTTCAATGGCAAAAATCAATGAATATTGTAAATGCACAAACAGTAATTTCTCCGCATTGCAAGGTGCAATTCTGAAATTTTTTGCTTTTTCCTGCTCCTCTTAGCATGATAAAGAAGATTCAAAGAGAGTGAGGTGCCAGCTCCTTTCATTCAGTCAGTAGCTTCAAACATTTCTGGTATATGAATAACATGTTTTTCAATGGCAAAAATCAATGAATATTGTAAATGTACAAACAGTAATTTCTCCGCATTGCAAGGTGCAATTGTGAAATTTTTTGCTTTTTCCTGCTCCTCTTAGCATGATAAAGAAGATTCAAAGAGAGTGAGATGCCAGCTCCTTTCATTCAGTCAGTAGCTTCAATCATTTCTAGACGTTTTTCAATGGCAAAAATCAATGAATATTGTAAATGCACAAACAGTAATTTCTCCGCATTGCAAGGTGCAATTCTGAAATTTTTTGCTTTTTCCTGCTCCTCTTAGCATTATAAAGAAGATTCAAAGAGAGTGAGATGCCAGCTCCTTTCATTCAGTCAGTAGCTTCAATCATTTCTGGACGTTTTTCAATGGCAAAAATCAATGAATATTGTAAATGCACAAACAATAATTTCTCCGCATTGCAAGTTGCAATTCTGAAATTTTTTGCTTTTTCCTGCTCCTCTTAGCATGATAAAGAAGATTCAAAGAGAGTGAGATGCCAGCTCCTTTCATTCAGTCAGTAGCTTCAAACATTTCAGGTATATGAATAACATGATGTTTTTCAATGGCAAAAATCAATGAATATTGTAAATGCACAAACAGTAATTTCTCCGCATTGCAAGGTGCAAGTCTGAAATTTTTTGCTTTTTCCTGCTCCTCTTAGCATGATAAAGAAGATTCAAAGAGAGTGAGATGCCAGCTACTTTCATTCAGTCAGTAGCTTCAATCATTTCTGGACGTTTTTCAATGGTAAAAATCAATGAATATTGTAAATGCACAAACAGTAATTTCTCCACATTGCAAGGTGCAATTCTGAAATTTTTTGCTTTTTCCTGCTCCTCTTAGCATGATAAAGAAGATTCAAAGAGAGTGAGATGCCAGCTCCTTTCATTCAGTCAGTAGCTTCAAACATTTCTGGTATATGAATAACATGATGTTTTTCAATGGCAAAAATCAATGAATATTGTAAATGCACAAACAGTAATTTCTCCGCATTGCAAGGTGCAATTCTGAAATTTTTTGCTTTTTCCTGCTCCTCTTAGCATGATAAAGAAGATTCAAAGAGAGTGAGATGCCAGCTCCTTTCATTCAGTCAGTAGCTTCAAACATTTCTGGTATATGAATAACATGATGTTTTTCAATGGCAAAAATCAATGAATATTGTAAATGCACAAACAGTAATTTCTCCGCATTGCAAGGTGCAAGTCTGAAATTTTTTGCTTTTTCCTGCTCCTCTTAGCATGATAAAGAAGATTCAAAGAGAGTGAGATGCCAGTTACTTTCATTCAGTCAGTAGCTTCAATCATTTCAGTACGTTTTTCAATGGTAAAAATCAATGAATATTGTAAATGCACAAACAGTAATTTCTCCACATTGCAAGGTGCAATTCTGAAATTTTTTGCTTTTTCCTGCTCCTCTTAGCATGATAAAGAAGATTCAAAGAGAGTGAGATGCCAGCTCCTTTCATTCAGTCAGTAGCTTCAAACATTTCTGGTATATGAATAACATGATGTTTTTCAATGGCAAAAATCAATGAATATTGTAAATGCACAAACAGTAATTTCTCCGCATTGCAAGGTGCAATTCTGAAATTTTTGCTTTTTCCTGCTCCTCTTAGCATGATAAAGAAGATTCAAAGAGAGTGAGATGCCAGCTCCTTTCATTCAGTCAGTAGCTTCAATCATTTCTGGATGTTTTTCAATGGCAAAAATCAATGAATATTGTAAATGCACAAACTGTAATTTCTCCGCATTGCAAGGTGCAATTCTGAAATTTTTTGCTTTTTCCTGCTCCTCTTAGCATGATAAAGAAGATTCAAAGAGAGTGAGATGCCAGCTCCTTTCATTCAGTCAGTAGCTTCAATCATTTCTGGACGTTTTTCAATGGCAAAAATCAATGAATATTGTAAATGCACAAACAGTAATTTCTCCGCATTGCAAGGTGCAATTCTGAAATTTTTTGCTTTTTCCTGCTCCTCTTAGCATGATAAAGAAGATTCAAAGAGAGTGAGATGCCAGCTCCTTTCATTCAGTCAGTACCTTCAATCATTTCTGGACGTTTTTCAATGGCAAAAATCAATGAATATTGTAAATGCACAAACAGTAATTTCTCCGCATTGCAAGGTGCAATTCTGAAATCTTTTGCTTTTTCCCGCTCCTCTTAGCATGATAAAGAAGATTCAAAGAGAGTGAGGTGCCAGCTCCTTTCATTCAGTCAGTAGCTTCAAACATTTCTATTATATGAATAACATGTTTTTCAATGGCAAAAATCAATGAATATTGTAAATGCACAAACAGTAATTTCTCCGCATTGCAAGGTGCAATTCTGAAATTTTTTGCTTTTTCCTGCTCCTCTTAGCATGATAAAGAAGATTCAAAGAGAGTGAGATGCCAGCTCCTTTCATTCAGTCAGTAGCTTCAATCATTTCTGGACGTTTTTCAATGGCAAAAATCAATGAATATTGTAAATGCACAAACAGTAATTTCTCCGCATTGCAAGGTGCAATTCTGAAATTTTTTGCTTTTTCCTGCTCCTCTTAGCATGATAAAGAAGATTCAAAGAGAGTGAGATGCCAGCTCCTTTCATTCAGTCAGTAGCTTCAAACATTTCAGGTATATGAATAACATGATGTTTTTCAATGGCAAAAATCAATGAATATTGTAAATGCACAAACAGTAATTTCTCCGCATTGCAAGGTGCAAGTCTGAAATTTTTTGCTTTTTCCTGCTCCTCTTAGCATGATAAAGAAGATTCAAAGAGAGTGAGATGCCAGCTACTTTCATTCAGTCAGTAGCTTCAATCATTTCTGGACGTTTTTCAATGGTAAAAATCAATGAATATTGTAAATGCACAAACAGTAATTTCTCCACATTGCAAGGTGCAATTCTGAAATTTTTTGCTTTTTCCTGCTCCTCTTAGCATGATAAAGAAGATTCAAAGAGAGTGAGATGCCAGCTCCTTTCATTCAGTCAGTAGCTTCAAACATTTCTGGTATATGAATAACATGATGTTTTTCAATGGCAAAAATCAATGAATATTGTAAATGCACAAACAGTAATTTCTCCGCATTGCAAGGTGCAATTCTGAAATTTTTTGCTTTTTCCTGCTCCTCTTAGCATGATAAAGAAGATTCAAAGAGAGTGAGATGCCAGCTCCTTTCATTCAGTCAGTAGCTTCAAACATTTCTGGTATATGAATAACATGATGTTTTTCAATGGCAAAAATCAATGAATATTGTAAATGCACAAACAGTAATTTCTCCGCATTGCAAGGTGCAAGTCTGAAATTTTTTGCTTTTTCCTGCTCCTCTTAGCATGATAAAGAAGATTCAAAGAGAGTGAGATGCCAGTTACTTTCATTCAGTCAGTAGCTTCAATCATTTCTGTACGTTTTTCAATGGTAAAAATCAATGAATATTGTAAATGCACAAACAGTAATTTCTCCACATTGCAAGGTGCAATTCTGAAATTTTTTGCTTTTTCCTGCTCCTCTTAGCATGATAAAGAAGATTCAAAGAGAGTGAGATGCCAGCTCCTTTCATTCAGTCAGCAGCTTCAAACATTTCTGGTATATGAATAACATGATGTTTTTCAATGGCAAAAATCAATGAATATTGTAAATGCACAAACAGTAATTTCTCCGCATTGCAAGGTGCAATTCTGAAATTTTTGCTTTTTCCTGCTCCTCTTAGCATGATAAAGAAGATTCAAAGAGAGTGAGATGCCAGCTCCTTTCATTCAGTCAGTAGCTTCAATCATTTCTGGATGTTTTTCAATGGCAAAAATCAATGAATATTGTAAATGCACAAACTGTAATTTCTCCGCATTGCAAGGTGCAATTCTGAAATTTTTTTGCTTTTTCCTGCTCCTCTTAGCATGATAAAGAAGATTCAAAGAGAGTGAGATGCCAGCTCCTTTCATTCAGTCAGTAGCTTCAATCATTTCTGGACGTTTTTCAATGGCAAAAATCAATGAATATTGTAAATGCACAAACAGTAACTTCTCCGCATTGCAAGGTGCAATTCTGAAATTTTTTGCTTTTTCCTGCTCCTCTTAGCATGATAAAGAAGATTCAAAGAGAGTGAGATGCCAGCTCCTTTCATTCAGTCAGTACCTTCAATCATTTCTGGACGTTTTTCAATGGCAAAAATCAATGAATATTGTAAATGCACAAACAGTAATTTCTCCGCATTGCAAGGTGCAATTCTGAAATCTTTTGCTTTTTCCCGCTCCTCTTAGCATGATAAAGAAGATTCAAAGAGAGTGAGGTGCCAGCTCCTTTCATTCAGTCAGTAGCTTCAAACATTTCTATTATATGAATAACATGTTTTTCAATGGCAAAAATCAATGAATATTGTAAATGCACAAACAGTAATTTCTCCGCATTGCAAGGTGCAATTCTGAAATTTTTTGCTTTTTCCTGCTCCTCTTAGCATGATAAAGAAGATTCAAAGAGAGTGAGATGCCAGCTCCTTTCATTCAGTCAGTAGCTTCAAACATTTCTGGTATATGAATAACATGATGTTTTTCAATGGCAAAAATCAATGAATATTGTAAATGCACAAACAGTAATTTCTCCGCATTGCAAGGTGCAAGTCTGAAATTTTTTGCTTTTTCCTGCTCCTCTTAGCATGATAAAGAAGATTCAAAGAGAGTGAGATGCCAGCTACTTTCATTCAGTCAGTAGCTTCAATCATTTCTGGACGTTTTTCAATGGTAAAAATCAATGAATATTGTAAATGCACAAACAGTAATTTCTCCACATTGCAAGGTGCAATTCTGAAATTTTTTGCTTTTTCCTGCTCCTCTTAGCATGATAAAGAAGATTCAAAGAGAGTGAGATGCCAGCTCCTTTCATTCAGTCAGTAGCTTCAAACATTTCTGGTATATGAATAACATGATGTTTTTCAATGGCAAAAATCAATGAATATTGTAAATGCACAAACAGTAATTTCTCCGCATTGCAAGGTGCAATTCTGAAATTTTTTGCTTTTTCCTGCTCCTCTTAGCATGATAAAGAAGATTCAAAGAGAGTGAGATGCCAGCTCCTTTCATTCAGTCAGTAGCTTCAAACATTTCTGGTATATGAATAACATGATGTTTTTCAATGGCAAAAATCAATGAATATTGTAAATGCACAAACAGTAATTTCTCCGCATTGCAAGGTGCAATTCTGAAATTTTTTGCTTTTTCCTGCTCCTCTTAGCATGATAAAGAAGATTCAAAGAGAGTGAGATGCCAGCTCCTTTCATTCAGTCAGTAGCTTCAATCATTTCTGGACGTTTTTCAATGGCAAAAATCAATGAATATTGTAAATGCACAAACAGTAATTTCTCCGCATTGCAAGGTGCAATTCTGAAATTTTTTGCTTTTTCCTGCTCCTCTTAGCATGATAAAGAAGATTCAAAGAGAGTGAGATGTCAGCTCCTTTCATTCAGTCAGTAGCTTCAAACATTTCTGGTATATGAATAACATGATGTTTTTCAATGGCAAAAATCAATGAATATTGTAAATGCACAAACAGTAATTTCTCCGCATTGCAAGGTGCAATTCTGAAATTTTTTGCTTTTTCCTGCTCCTCTTAGCATGATAAACAAGATTCAAAGAGAGTGAGATGCCAGCTCCTTTCATTCAGTCAGTAGCTTCAATCATTTCTGGACGTTTTTCAATGGCAAAAATCAATGAATATTGTAAATGCACAAACAGTAATTTCTCCGCATTGCAAGGTGCAATTCTGAAATTTTTTGCTTTTTCCTGCTCCTCTTAGCATGATAAAGAAGATTCAAAGAGAGTGAGATGCCAGCTCCTTTCATTCAGTCAGCAGCTTCAAACATTTCTGGTATATGAATAACATGATGTTTTTCAATGGCAAAAATCAATGAATATTGTAAATGCACAAACAGTAATTTCTCCGCATTGCAAGGTGCAATTCTGAAATTTTTGCTTTTTCCTGCTCCTCTTAGCATGATAAAGAATATTCAAAGAGAGTGAGATGCCAGCTCCTTTCATTCAGTCAGTAGCTTCAATCATTTCTGGATGTTTTTCAATGGCAAAAATCAATGAATATTGTAAATGCACAAACTGTAATTTCTCCGCATTGCAAGGTGCAATTCTGAAATTTTTTGCTTTTTCCTGCTCCTCTTAGCATGATAAAGAAGATTCAAAGAGAGTGAGATGCCAGCTCCTTTCATTCAGTCAGTAGCTTCAATCATTTCTGGACGTTTTTCAATGGCAAAAATCAATGAATATTGTAAATGCACAAACAGTAATTTCTCCGCATTGCAAGGTGCAATTCTGAAATTTTTTGCTTTTTCCTGCTCCTCTTAGCATGATAAAGAAGATTCAAAGAGAGTGAGATGCCAGCTCCTTTCATTCAGTCAGTACCTTCAATCATTTCTGGACGTTTTTCAATGGCAAAAATCAATGAATATTGTAAATGCACAAACAGTAATTTCTCCGCATTGCAAGGTGCAATTCTGAAATCTTTTGCTTTTTCCCGCTCCTCTTAGCATGATAAAGAAGATTCAAAGAGAGTGAGGTGCCAGCTCCTTTCATTCAGTCAGTAGCTTCAAACATTTCTATTATATGAATAACATGTTTTTCAATGGCAAAAATCAATGAATATTGTAAATGCACAAACAGTAATTTCTCCGCATTGCAAGGTGCAATTCTGAAATTTTTTGCTTTTTCCTGCTCCTCTTAGCATGATAAAGAAGATTCAAAGAGAGTGAGATGCCAGCTCCTTTCATTCAGTCAGTAGCTTCAAACATTTCTGGTATATGAATAACATGATGTTTTTCAATGGCAAAAATCAATGAATATTGTAAATGCACAAACAGTAATTTCTCCGCATTGCAAGGTGCAAGTCTGAAATTTTTTGCTTTTTCCTGCTCCTCTTAGCATGATAAAGAAGATTCAAAGAGAGTGAGATGCCAGCTACTTTCATTCAGTCAGTAGCTTCAATCATTTCTGGACGTTTTTCAATGGTAAAAATCAATGAATATTGTAAATGCACAAACAGTAATTTCTCCACATTGCAAGGTGCAATTCTGAAATTTTTTGCTTTTTCCTGCTCCTCTTAGCATGATAAAGAAGATTCAAAGAGAGTGAGATGCCAGCTCCTTTCATTCAGTCAGTAGCTTCAAACATTTCTGGTATATGAATAACATGATGTTTTTCAATGGCAAAAATCAATGAATATTGTAAATGCACAAACAGTAATTTCTCCGCATTGCAAGGTGCAATTCTGAAATTTTTTGCTTTTTCCTGCTCCTCTTAGCATGATAAAGAAGATTCAAAGAGAGTGAGATGCCAGCTCCTTTCATTCAGTCAGTAGCTTCAAACATTTCTGGTATATGAATAACATGATGTTTTTCAATGGCAAAAATCAATGAATATTGTAAATGCACAAACAGTAATTTCTCCGCATTGCAAGGTGCAATTCTGAAATTTTTTGCTTTTTCCTGCTCCTCTTAGCATGATAAAGAAGATTCAAAGAGAGTGAGATGCCAGCTCCTTTCATTCAGTCAGTAGCTTCAATCATTTCTGGACGTTTTTCAATGGCAAAAATCAATGAATATTGTAAATGCACAAACAGTAATTTCTCCGCATTGCAAGGTGCAATTCTGAAATTTTTTGCTTTTTCCTGCTCCTCTTAGCATGATAAAGAAGATTCAAAGAGAGTGAGATGTCAGCTCCTTTCATTCAGTCAGTAGCTTCAAACATTTCTGGTATATGAATAACATGATGTTTTTCAATGGCAAAAATCAATGAATATTGTAAATGCACAAACAGTAATTTCTCCGCATTGCAAGGTGCAATTCTGAAATTTTTTGCTTTTTCCTGCTCCTCTTAGCATGATAAACAAGATTCAAAGAGAGTGAGATGCCAGCTCCTTTCATTCAGTCAGTAGCTTCAATCATTTCTGGACGTTTTTCAATGGCAAAAATCAATGAATATTGTAAATGCACAAACAGTAATTTCTCCGCATTGCAAGGTGCAATTCTGAAATTTTTTGCTTTTTCCTGCTCCTCTTAGCATGATAAAGAAGATTCAAAGAGAGTGAGATGCCAGCTCCTTTCATTCAGTCAGTAGCTTCAATCATTTCTGGACGTTTTTCAATGGCAAAAATCAATGAATATTGTAAATGCACAAACAGTAATTTCTCCGCATTGCAAGGTGCAATTCTGAAATTTTTTGCTTTTTCCTGCTCCTCTTAGCATGATAAAGAAGATTCAAAGAGAGTGAGATGCCAGCTTCTTTCATTCAGTCAGTAGCTTCAAACATTTCTGGTATATGAATAACATGATGTTTTTCAATGGCAAAAATCAATGAATATTGTAAATGCACAAACAGTAATTTCTCCGCATTGCAAGGTGCAATTCTGAAATTTTTTGCTTTTTCCTGCTCCTCTTAGCATGATAAAGAAGATTCAAAGAGAGTGAGATGCCAGCTCCTTTCGTTCAGTCAGTAGCTTCAATCATTTCTGGACGTTTTTCAATGGCAAAAATCATTGAATATTATAAATGCACAAACAGTAATTTCTCCGCATTGCAAGGTGCAATTCTGAAATTTTTTACTTTTTCCTGCTCCTCTTAGCATGATAAAGAAGATTCAAAGAGAGTGAGATGCCAGCTCCTTTCATTCAGTCAGTAGCTTCAATCATTTCTGGTATATGAATAACATGATGTTTTTCAATGGCAAAAATCAATGAATATTGTAAATGCACAAACAGTAATTTCTCCGCATTGCAAGGTGCAATTCTGAAATTTTTTGCTTTTTCCTGCTCCTCTTAGCATGATAAAGAAGATTCAAAGAGAGTGAGATGCCAGCTCCTTTCATTCAGTCAGTAGCTTCAATCATTTCTGGATGTTTTTCAATGGCAAAAATCAATGAATATTGTAAATACACAAACAGTAATTTCTCCGCATTGCAAGGTGCAATTCTGAAATTTTTTGCTTTTTCCTGCTCCTCTTAGCATGATAAACATGATTCAAAGAGAGTGAGATGCCAGCTCCTTTCATTCAGTCAGTAGCTTCAATCATTTCTGGACGTTTTTCAATGGCAAAAATCAATGAATATTGTAAATGCACAAACAGTAATTTCTCCGCATTGCAAGGTGCAATTCTGAAATTTTTTGCTTTTTCCTGCTCCTCTTAGCATGATAAAGAAGATTCAAAGATAATGAGATGCCAGCTCCTTTCATTCAGTCAGTAGCTTCAAACATTTCTGGTATATGAATAACATGATGTTTTTCAATGGCAAAAATCAATGAATATTGTAAATACACAAACAGTAATTTCTCCGCATTGCAAGGTGCAATTCTGAAATTTTTTGCTTTTTCCTGCTCCTCTTAGCATGATAAACATGATTCAAAGAGAGTGAGATGCCAGCTCCTTTCATTCAGTCAGTAGCTTCAATCATTTCTGGACGTTTTTCAATGGCAAAAATCAATGAATATTGTAAATGCACAAACAGTAATTTCTCCGCATTGCAAGGTGCAATTCTGAAATTTTTTGCTTTTTCCTGCTCCTCTTAGCATGATAAAGAAGATTCAAAGAGAATGAGATGCCAGCTCCTTTCATTCAGTCAGTAGCTTCAAACATTTCTGGTATATGAATAACATGATGTTTTTCAATGGCAAAAATCAATGAATATTGTAAATGCACAAACAGTAATTTCTCCGCATTGCAAGGTGCAATTCTGAAATTTTTTGCTTTTTCCTGCTCCTCTTAGCATGATAAAGAAGATTCAAAGAGAGTGAGATGCCAGCTCCTTTCATTCAGTCAGTAGCTTCAATCATTTCTGGACGTTTTTCAATTGCAAAAATCAATGAATATTGTAAATGCACAAACAGTAATTTCTCCGCATTGCAAGGTGCAATTCTGAAATTTTTTGCTTTTTCCTGCTCCTCTTAGCATGATAAAGACGATTCAAAGAGAGTGAGATGCCAGCTACTTTCATTCAGTCAGTAGCTTCAATCATTTCTGGTATATGAATAACATGATGTTTTTCAATGTCAAAAATCAATGAATATTGTAAATGCACAAACAGTAATTTCTCCGCATTGCAAGGTGCAATTCTGAAATTTTTTGCTTTTTCCTGCTCCTCTTAGCATGATAAAGAAGATTCAAAGAGAGTGAGGTGCCAGCTCCTTTCATTCAGTCAGTAGCTTCAAACATTTCTGGTATATGAATAACATGTTTTTCAATGGCAAAAATCAATGAATATTGTAAATGTACAAACAGTAATTTCTCCGCATTGCAAGGTGCAATTGTGAAATTTTTTGCTTTTTCCTGCTCCTCTTAGCATGATAAAGAAGATTCAAAGAGAGTGAGATGCCAGCTCCTTTCATTCAGTCAGTAGCTTCAATCATTTCTGGACGTTTTTCAATGGCAAAAATCAATGAATATTGTAAATGCACAAACAGTAATTTCTCCGCATTGCAAGGTGCAATTCTGAAATTTTTTGCTTTTTCCTGCTCCTCTTAGCATTATAAAGAAGATTCAAAGAGAGTGAGATGCCAGCTCCTTTCATTCAGTCAGTAGCTTCAATCATTTCTGGACGTTTTTCAATGGCAAAAATCAATGAATATTGTAAATGCACAAACAGTAATTTCTCCGCATTGCAAGTTGCAATTCTGAAATTTTTTGCTTTTTCCTGCTCCTCTTAGCATGATAAAGAAGATTCAAAGAGAGTGAGATGCCAGCTCCTTTCATTCAGTCAGTAGCTTCAAACATTTCAGGTATATGAATAACATGATGTTTTTCAATGGCAAAAATCAATGAATATTGTAAATGCACAAACAGTAATTTCTCCGCATTGCAAGGTGCAAGTCTGAAATTTTTTGCTTTTTCCTGCTCCTCTTAGCATGATAAAGAAGATTCAAAGAGAGTGAGATGCCAGCTACTTTCATTCAGTCAGTAGCTTCAATCATTTCTGGACGTTTTTCAATGGTAAAAATCAATGAATATTGTAAATGCACAAACAGTAATTTCTCCACATTGCAAGGTGCAATTCTGAAATTTTTTGCTTTTTCCTGCTCCTCTTAGCATGATAAAGAAGATTCAAAGAGAGTGAGATGCCAGCTCCTTTCATTCAGTCAGTAGCTTCAAACATTTCTGGTATATGAATAACATGATGTTTTTCAATGGCAAAAATCAATGAATATTGTAAATGCACAAACAGTAATTTCTCCGCATTGCAAGGTGCAATTCTGAAATTTTTTGCTTTTTCCTGCTCCTCTTAGCATGATAAAGAAGATTCAAAGAGAGTGAGATGCCAGCTCCTTTCATTCAGTCAGTAGCTTCAAACATTTCTGGTATATGAATAACATGATGTTTTTCAATGGCAAAAATCAATGAATATTGTAAATGCACAAACAGTAATTTCTCCGCATTGCAAGGTGCAAGTCTGAAATTTTTTGCTTTTTCCTGCTCCTCTTAGCATGATAAAGAAGATTCAAAGAGAGTGAGATGCCAGCTCCTTTCATTCAGTCAGTAGCTTCAAACATTTCTGGTATATGAATAACATGATGTTTTTCAATGGCAAAAATCAATGAATATTGTAAATGCACAAACAGTAATTTCTCCGCATTGCAAGGTGCAATTCTGAAATTTTTTGCTTTTTCCTGCTCCTCTTAGCATGATAAAGAAGATTCAAAGAGAGTGAGATGCCAGCTCCTTTCATTCAGTCAGTAGCTTCAAACATTTCTGGTATATGAATAACATGATGTTTTTCAATGGCAAAAATCAATGAATATTGTAAATGCACAAACAGTAATTTCTCCGCATTGCAAGATGCAAGTCTGAAATTTTTTGCTTTTTCCTGCTCCTCTTAGCATGATAAAGAAGATTCAAAGAGAGTGAGATGCCAGCTACTTTCATTCAGTCAGTAGCTTCAATCATTTCTGGACGTTTTTCAATGGTAAAAATCAATGAATATTGTAAATGCACAAACAGTAATTTCTCCACATTGCAAGGTGCAATTCTGAAATTTTTTGCTTTTTCCTGCTCCTCTTAGCATGATAAAAAGATTCAAAGAGAGTGAGATGCCAGCTCCTTTCATTCAGTCAGTAGCTTCAAACATTTCTGGTATATGAATAACGATGTTTTTCAATGGCAAAAATCAATGAATATTGTAAATGCACAAACAGTAATTTCTCCGCATTGCAAGGTGCAATTCTGAAATTTTTTGCTTTTTCCTGCTCCTCTTAGCATGATAAAGAAGATTCAAAGAGAGTGAGATGCCAGCTCCTTTCATTCAGTCAGTAGCTTCAATCATTTCTGGATGTTTTTCAATGGCAAAAATCAATGAATATTGTAAATGCACAAACAGTAATTTCTCCGCATTGCAAGGTGCAATTCTGAAATTTTTTGCTTTTTCCTGCTCCTCTTAGCATGATAAAGAAGATTCAAAGAGAGTGAGATGCCAGCTCCTTTCATTCAGTCAGTAGCTTCAAACATTTCTGGTATATGAATAACATGATGTTTTTCAATGGCAAAAATCAATGAATATTGTAAATGCACAAACAGTAATTTCTCCGCATTGCAAGGTGCAATTCTGAAATTTTTTGCTTTTTCCTGCTCCTCTTAGCATGATAAAGAAGATTCAAAGAGAGTGAGATGCCAGCTCCTTTCATTCAGTCAGTAGCTTCAAACATTTCTGGTATATGAATAACATGATGTTTTTCAATGGCAAAAATCAATGAATATTGTAAATGCACAAACAGTAATTTCTCCGCATTGCAAGGTGCAATTCTGAAATTTTTTGCTTTTTCCTGCTCCTCTTAGCATGATAAAGAAGATTCAAAGAGAGTGAGATGCCAGCTCCTTTCATTCAGTCAGTAGCTTCAATCATTTCTGGATGTTTTTCAATGGCAAAAATCAATGAATATTGTAAATGCACAAACTGTAATTTCTCCGCATTGCAAGGTGCAATTCTGAAATTTTTTGCTTTTTCCTGCTCCACTTAGCATGATAAAGAAGATTCAAAGAGAGTGAGATGCCAGCTCCTTTCATTCAGTCAGTAGCTTCAATCATTTCTGGACGTTTTTCAATGGCAAAAATCAATGAATATTGTAAATGCACAAACAGTAATTTCTCCGCATTGCAAGGTGCAATTCTGAAATTTTTTGCTTTTTCCTGCTCCTCTTAGCATGATAAAGAAGATTCAAAGAGAGTGAGATGCAAGCTCCTTTCATTCAGTCAGTACCTTCAATCATTTCTGGACGTTTTTCAATGGCAAAAATCAATGAATATTGTAAATGCACAAACAGTAATTTCTCTGCATTGCAAGGTGCAATTCTGAAATTTTTTGCTTTTTCCCGCTCCTCTTAGCATAATAAAGAAGTTTCAAAGAGAGTGAGGTGCCAGCTCCTTTCATTCAGTCAGTAGCTTCAAACATTTCTGGTATATGAATAACATGATGTTTTTCAATGGCAAAAATCAATGAATATTGTGAATGCACAAACAGTAATTTCTCCGCATTGCAAGGTGCAATTCTGAAATTTTTTGCTTTTTCCTGCTGCTCTTAGCATGATAAAGAAGATTCAAAGAGAGTGAGATGCCAGCTCCTTTCATTCAGTCAGTAGCTTCAATCATTTCTGGACGTTTTTCAATGGCAAAAATCAATGAATATTGTAAATGCACAAACAGTAATTTCTCCGCATTGCAAGGTGCAATTCTGAAATTTTTTGCTTTTTCCTGCTCCTCTTAGCATGATAAAGAAGATTCAAAGAGAGTGAGATGTCAGCTCCTTTCATTCAGTCAGTAGCTTCAAACATTTCTGGTATATGAATAACATGATGTTTTTCAATGGCAAAAATCAATGAATATTGTAAATGCACAAACAGTAATTTCTCCGCATTGCAAGGTGCAATTCTGAAATTTTTTGCTTTTTCCTGCTCCTCTTAGCATGATAAAGAAGATTCAAAGAGAGTGAGATGCCAGCTCCTTTCATTCAGTCAGTAGCTTCAATCATTTCTGGACGTTTTTCAATGGCAAAAATCAATGAATATTGTAAATGCACAAACAGTAATTTCTCCGCATTGCAAGGTGAAATTCTGAAATTTTTTGCTTTTTCCTGCTCCTCTTAGCATGATAAAGAAGATTCAAAGAGAGTGAGATGCCAGCTCCTTTCATTCAGTCAGTAGCTTCAATCATTTCTGGACGTTTTTCAATGGCAAAAATCATTGAATATTATAAATGCACAAACAGTAATTTCTCCGCATTGCAAGGTGCAATTCTGAAATTTTTTACTTTTTCCTGCTCCTCTTAGCATGATAAAGAAGATTCAAAGAGAGTGAGATGCCAGCTCCTTTCATTCAGCCAGTAGCTTCAATCATTTCTGGACGTTTTTCAATGGCAAAAATCAATGAATATTGTAAATGCACAAACAGTAATTTCTCCGCATTGCAAGGTGCAATTCTGAAATTTTTTGCTTTTTCCTGCTCCTCTTAGCATGATAAAGACGATTCAAAGAGAGTGAGATGCCAGCTACTTTCATTCAGTCAGTAGCTTCAATCATTTCTGGTATATGAATAACATGATGTTTTTCAATGGCAAAAATCAATGAATATTGTAAATGCACAAACAGTAATTTCTCCGCATTGCAAGGTGCAATTCTGAAATTTTTTGCTTTTTCCTGCTCCTCTTAGCATGATAAAGAAGATTCAAAGAGAGTGAGGTGCCAGCTCCTTTCATTCAGTCAGTAGCTTCAAACATTTCTGGTATATGAATAACATGTTTTTCAATGGCAAAAATCAATGAATATTGTAAATGTACAAACAGTAATTTCTCCGCATTGCAAGGTGCAATTGTGAAATTTTTTGCTTTTTCCTGCTCCTCTGAGCATGATAAAGAAGATTCAAAGAGAGTGAGATGCCAGCTCCTTTCATTCAGTCAGTAGCTTCAATCATTTCTGGACGTTTTTCAATGGCAAAAATCAATGAATATTGTAAATGCACAAACAGTAATTTCTCCGCATTGCAAGGTGCAATTCTGAAATTTTTTGCTTTTTCCTGCTCCTCTTAGCATGATAAAGAAGATTCAAAGAGAGTGAGATGCCAGCTCCTTTCATTCAGTCAGTAGCTTCAATCATTTCTGGACGTTTTTCAATGGCAAAAATCAATGAATATTGTAAATGCACAAACAATAATTTCTCCGCATTGCAAGTTGCAATTCTGAAATTTTTTGCTTTTTCCTGCTCCTCTTAGCATGATAAAGAAGATTCAAAGAGAGTGAGATGCCAGCTCCTTTCATTCAGTCAGTAGCTTCAAACATTTCAGGTATATGAATAACATGATGTTTTTCAATGGCAAAAATCAATGAATATTGTAAATGCACAAACAGTAATTTCTCCGCATTGCAAGGTGCAAGTCTGAAATTTTTTGCTTTTTCCTGCTCCTCTTAGCATGATAAAGAAGATTCAAAGAGAGTGAGATGCCAGCTCCTTTCATTCAGTCAGTAGCTTCAATCATTTCTGGACGTTTTTCAATGGCAAAAATCAATGAATATTGTAAATGCACAAACAGTAATTTCTCCGCATTGCAAGGTGCAATTCTGAAATTTTTTGCTTTTTCCTGCTCCTCTTAGCATGATAAACATGATTCAAAGAGAGTGAGATGCCAGCTCCTTTCATTCAGTCAGTAGCTTCAATCATTTCTGGACGTTTTTCAATGGCAAAAATCAATGAATATTGTAAATGCACAAACAGTAATTTCTCCGCATTGCAAGGTGCAATTCTGAAATTTTTTGCTTTTTCCTGCTCCTCTTAGCATGATAAAGAAGATTCAAAGAGAATGAGATGCCAGCTCCTTTCATTCAGTCAGTAGCTTCAAACATTTCTGGTATATGAATAACATGATGTTTTTCAATGGCAAAAATCAATGAATATTGTAAATGCACAAACAGTAATTTCTCCGCATTGCAAGGTGCAATTCTGAAATTTTTTGCTTTTTCCTGCTCCTCTTAGCATGATAAAGAAGATTCAAAGAGAGTGAGATGCCAGCTCCTTTCATTCAGTCAGTAGCTTCAATCATTTCTGGACGTTTTTCAATTGCAAAAATCAATGAATATTGTAAATGCACAAACAGTAATTTCTCCGCATTGCAAGGTGCAATTCTGAAATTTTTTGCTTTTTCCTGCTCCTCTTAGCATGATAAAGACGATTCAAAGAGAGTGAGATGCCAGCTACTTTCATTCAGTCAGTAGCTTCAATCATTTCTGGTATATGAATAACATGATGTTTTTCAATGGCAAAAATCAATGAATATTGTAAATGCACAAACAGTAATTTCTCCGCATTGCAAGGTGCAATTCTGAAATTTTTTGCTTTTTCCTGCTCCTCTTAGCATGATAAAGAAGATTCAAAGAGAGTGAGGTGCCAGCTCCTTTCATTCAGTCAGTAGCTTCAAACATTTCTGGTATATGAATAACATGTTTTTCAATGGCAAAAATCAATGAATATTGTAAATGTACAAACAGTAATTTCTCCGCATTGCAAGGTGCAATTGTGAAATTTTTTGCTTTTTCCTGCTCCTCTTAGCATGATAAAGAAGATTCAAAGAGAGTGAGATACCAGCTCCTTTCATTCAGTCAGTAGCTTCAATCATTTCTGGACGTTTTTCAATGGCAAAAATCAATGAATATTGTAAATGCACAAACAGTAATTTCTCCGCATTGCAAGGTGCAATTCTGAAATTTTTTGCTTTTTCCTGCTCCTCTTAGCATGATAAAGAAGATTCAAAGAGAGTGAGATGCCAGCTCCTTTCATTCAGTCAGTAGCTTCAATCATTTCTGGACGTTTTTCAATGGCAAAAATCAATGAATATTGTAAATGCACAAACAATAATTTCTCCGCATTGCAAGTTGCAATTCTGAAATTTTTTGCTTTTTCCTGCTCCTCTTAGCATGATAAAGAAGATTCAAAGAGAGTGAGATGCCAGCTCCTTTCATTCAGTCAGTAGCTTCAAACATTTCAGGTATATGAATAACATGATGTTTTTCAATGGCAAAAATCAATGAATATTGTAAATGCACAAACAGTAATTTCTCCGCATTGCAAGGTGCAAGTCTGAAATTTTTTGCTCTTTCCTGCTCCTCTTAGCATGATAAAGAAGATTCAAAGAGAGTGAGATGCCAGCTACTTTCATTCAGTCAGTAGCTTCAATCATTTCTGGACGTTTTTCAATGGTAAAAATCAATGAATATTGTAAATGCACAAACAGTAATTTCTCCACATTGCAAGGTGCAATTCTGAAATTTTTTGCTTTTTCCTGCTCCTCTTAGCATGATAAAGAAGATTCAAAGAGAGTGAGATGCCAGCTCCTTTCATTCAGTCAGTAGCTTCAAACATTTCTGGTATATGAATAACATGATGTTTTTCAATGGCAAAAATCAATGAATATTGTAAATGCACAAACAGTAATTTCTCCGCATTGCAAGGTGCAATTCTGAAATTTTTTGCTTTTTCCTGCTCCTCTTAGCATGATAAAGAAGATTCAAAGAGAGTGAGATGCCAGCTCCTTTCATTCAGTCAGTAGCTTCAAACATTTCTGGTATATGAATAACATGATGTTTTTCAATGGCAAAAATCAATGAATATTGTAAATGCACAAACAGTAATTTCTCCGCATTGCAAGGTGCAAGTCTGAAATTTTTTGCTTTTTCCTGCTCCTCTTAGCATGATAAAGAAGATTCAAAGAGAGTGAGATGCCAGTTACTTTCATTCAGTCAGTAGCTTCAATCATTTCTGTACGTTTGTCAATGGTAAAAATCAATGAATATTGTAAATGCACAAACAGTAATTTCTCCACATTGCAAGGTGCAATTCTGAAATTTTTTGCTTTTTCCTGCTCCTCTTAGCATGATAAAGAAGATTCAAAGAGAGTGAGATGCCAGCTCCTTTCATTCAGTCAGTAGCTTCAAACATTTCTGGTATATGAATAACATGATGTTTTTCAATGGCAAAAATCAATGAATATTGTAAATGCACAAACAGTAATTTCTCCGCATTGCAAGGTGCAATTCTGAAATTTTTGCTTTTTCCTGCTCCTCTTAGCATGATAAAGAAGATTCAAAGAGAGTGAGATGCCAGCTCCTTTCATTCAGTCAGTAGCTTCAAACATTTCTGGTATATGAATAACATGTTTTTCAATGGCAAAAATCAATGAATATTGTAAATGTACAAACAGTAATTTCTCCGCATTGCAAGGTGCAATTGTGAAATTTTTTGCTTTTTCCTGCTCCTCTTAGCATGATAAAGAAGATTCAAAGAGAGTGAGATGCCAGCTCCTTTCATTCAGTCAGTAGCTTCAATCATTTCTGGACGTTTTTCAATGGCAAAAATCAATGAATATTGTAAATGCACAAACAGTAATTTCTCCGCATTGCAAGGTGCAATTCTGAAATTTTTTGCTTTTTCCTGCTCCTCTTAGCATGATAAAGAAGATTCAAAGAGAGTGAGATGCCAGCTCCTTTCATTCAGTCAGTAGCTTCAATCATTTCTGGACGTTTTTCAATGGCAAAAATCAATGAATATTGTAAATGCACAAACAATAATTTCTCCGCATTGCAAGTTGCAATTCTGAAATTTTTTGCTTTTTCCTGCTCCTCTTAGCATGATAAAGAAGATTCAAAGAGAGTGAGATGCCAGCTCCTTTCATTCAGTCAGTAGCTTCAAACATTTCAGTTATATGAATAACATGATGTTTTTCAATGGCAAAAATCAATGAATATTGTAAATGCACAAACAGTAATTTCTCCGCATTGCAAGGTGCAAGTCTGAAATTTTTTGCTTTTTCCTGCTCCTCTTAGCATGATAAAGAAGATTCAAAGAGAGTGAGATGCCAGCTACTTTCATTCAGTCAGTAGCTTCAATCATTTCTGGACGTTTTTCAATGGTAAAAATCAATGAATATTGTAAATGCACAAACAGTAATTTCTCCACATTGCAAGGTGCAATTCTGAAATTTTTTGCTTTTTCCTGCTCCTCTTAGCATGATAAAGAAGATTCAAAGAGAGTGAGATGCCAGCTCCTTTCATTCAGTCAGTAGCTTCAAACATTTCTGGTATATGAATAACATGATGTTTTTCAATGGCAAAAATCAATGAATATTGTAAATGCACAAACAGTAATTTCTCCGCATTGCAAGGTGCAATTCTGAAATTTTTTGCTTTTTCCTGCTCCTCTTAGCATGATAAAGAAGATTCAAAGAGAGTGAGATGCCAGCTCCTTTCATTCAGTCAGTAGCTTCAAACATTTCTGGTATATGAATAACATGATGTTTTTCAATGGCAAAAATCAATGAATATTGTAAATGCACAAACAGTAATTTCTCCGCATTGCAAGGTGCAAGTCTGAAATTTTTTGCTTTTTCCTGCTCCTCTTAGCATGATAAAGAAGATTCAAAGAGAGTGAGATGCCAGTTACTTTCATTCAGTCAGTAGCTTCAATCATTTCTGTACGTTTTTCAATGGTAAAAATCAATGAATATTGTAAATGCACAAACAGTAATTTCTCCACATTGCAAGGTGCAATTCTGAAATTTTTTGCTTTTTCCTGCTCCTCAGCATGATAAAGAAGATTCAAAGAGAGTGAGATGCCAGCTCCTTTCATTCAGTCAGTAGCTTCAAACATTTCTGGTATATGAATAACATGATGTTTTTCAATGGCAAAAATCAATGAATATTGTAAATGCACAAACAGTAATTTCTCCGCATTGCAAGGTGCAATTCTGAAATTTTTGCTTTTTCCTGCTCCTCTTAGCATGATAAAGAAGATTCAAAGAGAGTGAGATGCCAGCTCCTTTCATTCAGTCAGTAGCTTCAATCATTTCTGGATGTTTTTCAATGGCAAAAATCAATGAATATTGTAAATGCACAAACTGTAATTTCTCCGCATTGCAAGGTGCAATTCTGAAATTTTTTGCTTTTTCCTGCTCCTCTTAGCATGATAAAGAAGATTCAAAGAGAGTGAGATGCCAGCTCCTTTCATTCAGTCAGTAGCTTCAATCATTTCTGGACGTTTTTCAATGGCAAAAATCAATGAATATTGTAAATGCACAAACAGTAATTTCTCCGCATTGCAAGGTGCAATTCTGAAATTTTTTGCTTTTTCCTGCTCCTCTTAGCATGATAAAGAAGATTCAAAGAGAGTGAGATGCCAGCTCCTTTCATTCAGTCAGTACCTTCAATCATTTCTGGACGTTTTTCAATGGCAAAAATCAATGAATATTGTAAATGCACAAACAGTAATTTCTCCGCATTGCAAGGTGCAATTCTGAAATCTTTTGCTTTTTCCCGCTCCTCTTAGCATGATAAAGAAGATTCAAAGAGAGTGAGGTGCCAGCTCCTTTCATTCAGTCAGTAGCTTCAAACATTTCTATTATATGAATAACATGTTTTTCAATGGCAAAAATCAATGAATATTGTAAATGCACAAACAGTAATTTCTCCGCATTGCAAGGTGCAATTCTGAAATTTTTTGCTTTTTCCTGCTCCTCTTAGCATGATAAAGAAGATTCAAAGAGAGTGAGATGCCAGCTCCTTTCATTCAGTCAGTAGCTTCAATCATTTCTGGACGTTTTTCAATGGCAAAAATCAATGAATATTGTAAATGCACAAACAGTAATTTCTCCGCATTGCAAGGTGCAATTCTGAAATTTTTTGCTTTTTCCTGCTCCTCTTAGCATGATAAAGAAGATTCAAAGAGAGTGAGATGCCAGCTCCTTTCATTCAGTCAGTAGCTTCAAACATTTCAGGTATATGAATAACATGATGTTTTTCAATGGCAAAAATCAATGAATATTGTAAATGCACAAACAGTAATTTCTCCGCATTGCAAGGTGCAAGTCTGAAATTTTTTGCTTTTTCCTGCTCCTCTTAGCATGATAAAGAAGATTCAAAGAGAGTGAGATGCCAGCTACTTTCATTCAGTCAGTAGCTTCAATCATTTCTGGACGTTTTTCAATGGTAAAAATCAATGAATATTGTAAATGCACAAACAGTAATTTCTCCACATTGCAAGGTGCAATTCTGAAATTTTTTGCTTTTTCCTGCTCCTCTTAGCATGATAAAGAAGATTCAAAGAGAGTGAGATGCCAGCTCCTTTCATTCAGTCAGTAGCTTCAAACATTTCTGGTATATGAATAACATGATGTTTTTCAATGGCAAAAATCAATGAATATTGTAAATGCAAAAACAGTAATTTCTCCGCATTGCAAGGTGCAATTCTGAAATTTTTTGCTTTTTCCTGCTCCTCTTAGCATGATAAAGAAGATTCAAAGAGAGTGAGATGCCAGCTCCTTTCATTCAGTCAGTAGCTTCAAACATTTCTGGTATATGAATAACATGATGTTTTTCAATGGCAAAAATCAATGAATATTGTAAATGCACAAACAGTAATTTCTCCGCATTGCAAGGTGCAAGTCTGAAATTTTTTGCTTTTTCCTGCTCCTCTTAGCATGATAAAGAAGATTCAAAGAGAGTGAGATGCCAGTTACTTTCATTCAGTCAGTAGCTTCAATCATTTCTGTACGTTTTTCAATGGTAAAAATCAATGAATATTGTAAATGCACAAACAGTAATTTCTCCACATTGCAAGGTGCAATTCTGAAATTTTTTGCTTTTTCCTGCTCCTCTTAGCATGATAAACAAGATTCAAAGAGAGTGAGATGCCAGCTCCTTTCATTCAGTCAGTAGCTTCAAACATTTCTGGTATATGAATAACATGATGTTTTTCAATGGCAAAAATCAATGAATATTGTAAATGCACAAACAGTAATTTCTCCGCAGTGCAAGGTGCAATTCTGAAATTTTTGCTTTTTCCTGCTCCTCTTAGCATGATAAAGAAGATTCAAAGAGAGTGAGATGCCAGCTCCTTTCATTCAGTCAGTAGCTTCAATCATTTCTGGATGTTTTTCAATGGCAAAAATCAATGAATATTGTAAATGCACAAACTGTAATTTCTCCGCATTGCAAGGTGCAATTCTGAAATTTTTTGCTTTTTCCTGCTCCTCTTAGCATGATAAAGAAGATTCAAAGAGAGTGAGGTGCCAGCTCCTTTCATTCAGTCAGTAGCTTCAAACATTTCTGGTATATGAATAACATGTTTTTCAATGGCAAAAATCAATGAATATTGTAAATGTACAAACAGTAATTTCTCCGCATTGCAAGGTGCAATTGTGAAATTTTTTGCTTTTTCCTGCTCCTCTTAGCATGATAAAGAAGATTCAAAGAGAGTGAGATGCCAGCTCCTTTCATTCAGTCAGTAGCTTCAATCATTTCTAGACGTTTTTCAATGGCAAAAATCAATGAATATTGTAAATGCACAAACAGTAATTTCTCCGCATTGCAAGGTGCAATTCTGAAATTTTTTGCTTTTTCCTGCTCCTCTTAGCATTATAAAGAAGATTCAAAGAGAGTGAGATGCCAGCTCCTTTCATTCAGTCAGTAGCTTCAATCATTTCTGGACGTTTTTCAATGGCAAAAATCAATGAATATTGTAAATGCACAAACAATAATTTCTCCGCATTGCAAGTTGCAATTCTGAAATTTTTTGCTTTTTCCTGCTCCTCTTAGCATGATAAAGAAGATTCAAAGAGAGTGAGATGCCAGCTCCTTTCATTCAGTCAGTAGCTTCAAACATTTCAGGTATATGAATAACATGATGTTTTTCAATGGCAAAAATCAATGAATATTGTAAATGCACAAACAGTAATTTCTCCGCATTGCAAGGTGCAAGTCTGAAATTTTTTGCTTTTTCCTGCTCCTCTTAGCATGATAAAGAAGATTCAAAGAGAGTGAGATGCCAGCTACTTTCATTCAGTCAGTAGCTTCAATCATTTCTGGACGTTTTTCAATGGTAAAAATCAATGAATATTGTAAATGCACAAACAGTAATTTCTCCACATTGCAAGGTGCAATTCTGAAATTTTTTGCTTTTTCCTGCTCCTCTTAGCATGATAAAGAAGATTCAAAGAGAGTGAGATGCCAGCTCCTTTCATTCAGTCAGTAGCTTCAAACATTTCTGGTATATGAATAACATGATGTTTTTCAATGGCAAAAATCAATGAATATTGTAAATGCACAAACAGTAATTTCTCCGCATTGCAAGGTGCAATTCTGAAATTTTTTGCTTTTTCCTGCTCCTCTTAGCATGATAAAGAAGATTCAAAGAGAGTGAGATGCCAGCTCCTTTCATTCAGTCAGTAGCTTCAAACATTTCTGGTATTTGAATAACATGATGTTTTTCAATGGCAAAAATCAATGAATATTGTAAATGCACAAACAGTAATTTCTCCGCATTGCAAGGTGCAAGTCTGAAATTTTTTGCTTTTTCCTGCTCCTCTTAGCATGATAAAGAAGATTCAAAGAGAGTGAGATGCCAGTTACTTTCATTCAGTCAGTAGCTTCAATCATTTCAGTACGTTTTTCAATGGTAAAAATCAATGAATATTGTAAATGCACAAACAGTAATTTCTCCACATTGCAAGGTGCAATTCTGAAATTTTTTGCTTTTTCCTGCTCCTCTTAGCATGATAAAGAAGATTCAAAGAGAGTGAGATGCCAGCTCCTTTCATTCAGTCAGTAGCTTCAAACATTTCTGGTATATGAATAACATGATGTTTTTCAATGGCAAAAATCAATGAATATTGTAAATGCACAAACAGTAATTTCTCCGCATTGCAAGGTGCAATTCTGAAATTTTTGCTTTTTCCTGCTCCTCTTAGCATGATAAAGAAGATTCAAAGAGAGTGAGATGCCAGCTCCTTTCATTCAGTCAGTAGCTTCAATCATTTCTGGATGTTTTTCAATGGCAAAAATCAATGAATATTGTAAATGCACAAACTGTAATTTCTCCGCATTGCAAGGTGCAATTCTGAAATTTTTTGCTTTTTCCTGCTCCTCTTAGCATGATAAAGAAGATTCAAAGAGAGTGAGATGCCAGCTCCTTTCATTCAGTCAGTAGCTTCAATCATTTCTGGACGTTTTTCAATGGCAAAAATCAATGAATATTGTAAATGCACAAACAGTAATTTCTCCGCATTGCAAGGTGCAATTCTGAAATTTTTTGCTTTTTCCTGCTCCTCTTAGCATGATAAAGAAGATTCAAAGAGAGTGAGATGCCAGCTCCTTTCATTCAGTCAGTACCTTCAATCATTTCTGGACGTTTTTCAATGGCAAAAATCAATGAATATTGTAAATGCACAAACAGTAATTTCTCCGCATTGCAAGGTGCAATTCTGAAATCTTTTGCTTTTTCCCGCTCCTCTTAGCATGATAAAGAAGATTCAAAGAGAGTGAGGTGCCAGCTCCTTTCATTCAGTCAGTAGCTTCAAACATTTCTATTATATGAATAACATGTTTTTCAATGGCAAAAATCAATGAATATTGTAAATGCACAAACAGTAATTTCTCCGCATTGCAAGGTGCAATTCTGAAATTTTTTGCTTTTTCCTGCTCCTCTTAGCATGATAAAGAAGATTCAAAGAGAGTGAGATGCCAGCTCCTTTCATTCAGTCAGTAGCTTCAATCATTTCTGGACGTTTTTCAATGGCAAAAATCAATGAATATTGTAAATGCACAAACAGTAATTTCTCCGCATTGCAAGGTGCAATTCTGAAATTTTTTGCTTTTTCCTGCTCCTCTTAGCATGATAAAGAAGATTCAAAGAGAGTGAGATGCCAGCTCCTTTCATTCAGTCAGTAGCTTCAAACATTTCAGGTATATGAATAACATGATGTTTTTCAATGGCAAAAATCAATGAATATTGTAAATGCACAAACAGTAATTTCTCCGCATTGCAAGGTGCAAGTCTGAAATTTTTTGCTTTTTCCTGCTCCTCTTAGCATGATAAAGAAGATTCAAAGAGAGTGAGATGCCAGCTACTTTCATTCAGTCAGTAGCTTCAATCATTTCTGGACGTTTTTCAATGGTAAAAATCAATGAATATTGTAAATGCACAAACAGTAATTTCTCCACATTGCAAGGTGCAATTCTGAAATTTTTTGCTTTTTCCTGCTCCTCTTAGCATGATAAAGAAGATTCAAAGAGAGTGAGATGCCAGCTCCTTTCATTCAGTCAGTAGCTTCAAACATTTCTGGTATATGAATAACATGATGTTTTTCAATGGCAAAAATCAATGAATATTGTAAATGCACAAACAGTAATTTCTCCGCATTGCAAGGTGCAATTCTGAAATTTTTTGCTTTTTCCTGCTCCTCTTAGCATGATAAAGAAGATTCAAAGAGAGTGAGATGCCAGCTCCTTTCATTCAGTCAGTAGCTTCAAACATTTCTGGTATATGAATAACATGATGTTTTTCAATGGCAAAAATCAATGAATATTGTAAATGCACAAACAGTAATTTCTCCGCATTGCAAGGTGCAAGTCTGAAATTTTTTGCTTTTTCCTGCTCCTCTTAGCATGATAAAGAAGATTCAAAGAGAGTGAGATGCCAGTTACTTTCATTCAGTCAGTAGCTTCAATCATTTCTGTACGTTTTTCAATGGTAAAAATCAATGAATATTGTAAATGCACAAACAGTAATTTCTCCACATTGCAAGGTGCAATTCTGAAATTTTTTGCTTTTTCCTGCTCCTCTTAGCATGATAAAGAAGATTCAAAGAGAGTGAGATGCCAGCTCCTTTCATTCAGTCAGCAGCTTCAAACATTTCTGGTATATGAATAACATGATGTTTTTCAATGGCAAAAATCAATGAATATTGTAAATGCACAAACAGTAATTTCTCCGCATTGCAAGGTGCAATTCTGAAATTTTTGCTTTTTCCTGCTCCTCTTAGCATGATAAAGAAGATTCAAAGAGAGTGAGATGCCAGCTCCTTTCATTCAGTCAGTAGCTTCAATCATTTCTGGATGTTTTTCAATGGCAAAAATCAATGAATATTGTAAATGCACAAACTGTAATTTCTCCGCATTGCAAGGTGCAATTCTGAAATTTTTTGCTTTTTCCTGCTCCTCTTAGCATGATAAAGAAGATTCAAAGAGAGTGAGATGCCAGCTCCTTTCATTCAGTCAGTAGCTTCAATCATTTCTGGACGTTTTTCAATGGCAAAAATCAATGAATATTGTAAATGCACAAACAGTAATTTCTCCGCATTGCAAGGTGCAATTCTGAAATTTTTTGCTTTTTCCTGCTCCTCTTAGCATGATAAAGAAGATTCAAAGAGAGTGAGATGCCAGCTCCTTTCATTCAGTCAGTACCTTCAATCATTTCTGGACGTTTTTCAATGGCAAAAATCAATGAATATTGTAAATGCACAAACAGTAATTTCTCCGCATTGCAAGGTGCAATTCTGAAATCTTTTGCTTTTTCCCGCTCCTCTTAGCATGATAAAGAAGATTCAAAGAGAGTGAGGTGCCAGCTCCTTTCATTCAGTCAGTAGCTTCAAACATTTCTATTATATGAATAACATGTTTTTCAATGGCAAAAATAATGAATATTGTAAATGCACAAACAGTAATTTCTCCGCATTGCAAGGTGCAATTCTGAAATTTTTTGCTTTTTCCTGCTCCTCTTAGCATGATAAAGAAGATTCAAAGAGAGTGAGATGCCAGCTCCTTTCATTCAGTCAGTAGCTTCAAACATTTCTGGTATATGAATAACATGATGTTTTTCAATGGCAAAAATCAATGAATATTGTAAATGCACAAACAGTAATTTCTCCGCATTGCAAGGTGCAAGTCTGAAATTTTTTGCTTTTTCCTGCTCCTCTTAGCATGATAAAGAAGATTCAAAGAGAGTGAGATGCCAGCTACTTTCATTCAGTCAGTAGCTTCAATCATTTCTGGACGTTTTTCAATGGTAAAAATCAATGAATATTGTAAATGCACAAACAGTAATTTCTCCACATTGCAAGGTGCAATTCTGAAATTTTTTGCTTTTTCCTGCTCCTCTTAGCATGATAAAGAAGATTCAAAGAGAGTGAGATGCCAGCTCCTTTCATTCAGTCAGTAGCTTCAAACATTTCTGGTATATGAATAACATGATGTTTTTCAATGGCAAAAATCAATGAATATTGTAAATGCACAAACAGTAATTTCTCCGCATTGCAAGGTGCAATTCTGAAATTTTTTGCTTTTTCCTGCTCCTCTTAGCATGATAAAGAAGATTCAAAGAGAGTGAGATGCCAGCTCCTTTCATTCAGTCAGTAGCTTCAAACATTTCTGGTATATGAATAACATGATGTTTTTCAATGGCAAAAATCAATGAATATTGTAAATGCACAAACAGTAATTTCTCCGCATTGCAAGGTGCAATTCTGAAATTTTTTGCTTTTTCCTGCTCCTCTTAGCATGATAAAGAAGATTCAAAGAGAGTGAGATGCCAGCTCCTTTCATTCAGTCAGTAGCTTCAATCATTTCTGGACGTTTTTCAATGGCAAAAATCAATGAATATTGTAAATGCACAAACAGTAATTTCTCCGCATTGCAAGGTGCAATTCTGAAATTTTTTGCTTTTTCCTGCTCCTCTTAGCATGATAAAGAAGATTCAAAGAGAGTGAGATGTCAGCTCCTTTCATTCAGTCAGTAGCTTCAAACATTTCTGGTATATGAATAACATGATGTTTTTCAATGGCAAAAATCAATGAATATTGTAAATGCACAAACAGTAATTTCTCCGCATTGCAAGGTGCAATTCTGAAATTTTTTGCTTTTTCCTGCTCCTCTTAGCATGATAAACAAGATTCAAAGAGAGTGAGATGCCAGCTCCTTTCATTCAGTCAGTAGCTTCAATCATTTCTGGACGTTTTTCAATGGCAAAAATCAATGAATATTGTAAATGCACAAACAGTAATTTCTCCGCATTGCAAGGTGCAATTCTGAAATTTTTTGCTTTTTCCTGCTCCTCTTAGCATGATAAAGAAGATTCAAAGAGAGTGAGATGCCAGCTCCTTTCATTCAGTCAGTAGCTTCAATCATTTCTGGACGTTTTTCAATGGCAAAAATCAATGAATATTGTAAATGCACAAACAGTAATTTCTCCGCATTGCAAGGTGCAATTCTGAAATTTTTTGCTTTTTCCTGCTCCTCTTAGCATGATAAAGAAGATTCAAAGAGAGTGAGATGCCAGCTTCTTTCATTCAGTCAGTAGCTTCAAACATTTCTGGTATATGAATAACATGATGTTTTTCAATGGCAAAAATCAATGAATATTGTAAATGCACAAACAGTAATTTCTCCGCATTGCAAGGTGCAATTCTGAAATTTTTTGCTTTTTCCTGCTCCTCTTAGCATGATAAAGAAGATTCAAAGAGAGTGAGATGCCAGCTCCTTTCGTTCAGTCAGTAGCTTCAATCATTTCTGGACGTTTTTCAATGGCAAAAATCATTGAATATTATAAATGCACAAACAGTAATTTCTCCGCATTGCAAGGTGCAATTCTGAAATTTTTTACTTTTTCCTGCTCCTCTTAGCATGATAAAGAAGATTCAAAGAGAGTGAGATGCCAGCTCCTTTCATTCAGTCAGTAGCTTCAATCATTTCTGGTATATGAATAACATGATGTTTTTCAATGGCAAAAATCAATGAATATTGTAAATGCACAAACAGTAATTTCTCCGCATTGCAAGGTGCAATTCTGAAATTTTTTGCTTTTTCCTGCTCCTCTTAGCATGATAAAGAAGATTCAAAGAGAGTGAGATGCCAGCTCCTTTCATTCAGTCAGTAGCTTCAATCATTTCTGGACGTTTTTCAATGGCAAAAATCAATGAATATTGTAAATACACAAACAGTAATTTCTCCGCATTGCAAGGTGCAATTCTGAAATTTTTTGCTTTTTCCTGCTCCTCTTAGCATGATAAACATGATTCAAAGAGAGTGAGATGCCAGCTCCTTTCATTCAGTCAGTAGCTTCAATCATTTCTGGACGTTTTTCAATGGCAAAAATCAATGAATATTGTAAATGCACAAACAGTAATTTCTCCGCATTGCAAGGTGCAATTCTGAAATTTTTTGCTTTTTCCTGCTCCTCTTAGCATGATAAAGAAGATTCAAAGAGAATGAGATGCCAGCTCCTTTCATTCAGTCAGTAGCTTCAAACATTTCTGGTATATGAATAACATGATGTTTTTCAATGGCAAAAATCAATGAATATTGTAAATGCACAAACAGTAATTTCTCCGCATTGCAAGGTGCAATTCTGAAATTTTTTGCTTTTTCCTGCTCCTCTTAGCATGATAAAGAAGATTCAAAGAGAGTGAGATGCCAGCTCCTTTCATTCAGTCAGTAGCTTCAATCATTTCTGGACGTTTTTCAATTGCAAAAATCAATGAATATTGTAAATGCACAAACAGTAATTTCTCCGCATTGCAAGGTGCAATTCTGAAATTTTTTGCTTTTTCCTGCTCCTCTTAGCATGATAAAGACGATTCAAAGAGAGTGAGATGCCAGCTACTTTCATTCAGTCAGTAGCTTCAATCATTTCTGGTATATGAATAACATGATGTTTTTCAATGTCAAAAATCAATGAATATTGTAAATGCACAAACAGTAATTTCTCCGCATTGCAAGGTGCAATTCTGAAATTTTTTGCTTTTTCCTGCTCCTCTTAGCATGATAAAGAAGATTCAAAGAGAGTGAGGTGCCAGCTCCTTTCATTCAGTCAGTAGCTTCAAACATTTCTGGTATATGAATAACATGTTTTTCAATGGCAAAAATCAATGAATATTGTAAATGTACAAACAGTAATTTCTCCGCATTGCAAGGTGCAATTGTGAAATTTTTTGCTTTTTCCTGCTCCTCTTAGCATGATAAAGAAGATTCAAAGAGAGTGAGATGCCAGCTCCTTTCATTCAGTCAGTAGCTTCAATCATTTCTGGACGTTTTTCAATGGCAAAAATCAATGAATATTGTAAATGCACAAACAGTAATTTCTCCGCATTGCAAGGTGCAATTCTGAAATTTTTTGCTTTTTCCTGCTCCTCTTAGCATTATAAAGAAGATTCAAAGAGAGTGAGATGCCAGCTCCTTTCATTCAGTCAGTAGCTTCAATCATTTCTGGACGTTTTTCAATGGCAAAAATCAATGAATATTGTAAATGCACAAACAGTAATTTCTCCGCATTGCAAGTTGCAATTCTGAAATTTTTTGCTTTTTCCTGCTCCTCTTAGCATGATAAAGAAGATTCAAAGAGAGTGAGATGCCAGCTCCTTTCATTCAGTCAGTAGCTTCAAACATTTCAGGTATATGAATAACATGATGTTTTTCAATGGCAAAAATCAATGAATATTGTAAATGCACAAACAGTAATTTCTCCGCATTGCAAGGTGCAAGTCTGAAATTTTTTGCTTTTTCCTGCTCCTCTTAGCATGATAAAGAAGATTCAAAGAGAGTGAGATGCCAGCTACTTTCATTCAGTCAGTAGCTTCAATCATTTCTGGACGTTTTTCAATGGTAAAAATCAATGAATATTGTAAATGCACAAACAGTAATTTCTCCACATTGCAAGGTGCAATTCTGAAATTTTTTGCTTTTTCCTGCTCCTCTTAGCATGATAAAGAAGATTCAAAGAGAGTGAGATGCCAGCTCCTTTCATTCAGTCAGTAGCTTCAAACATTTCTGGTATATGAATAACATGATGTTTTTCAATGGCAAAAATCAATGAATATTGTAAATGCACAAACAGTAATTTCTCCGCATTGCAAGGTGCAATTCTGAAATTTTTTGCTTTTTCCTGCTCCTCTTAGCATGATAAAGAAGATTCAAAGAGAGTGAGATGCCAGCTCCTTTCATTCAGTCAGTAGCTTCAAACATTTCTGGTATATGAATAACATGATGTTTTTCAATGGCAAAAATCAATGAATATTGTAAATGCACAAACAGTAATTTCTCCGCATTGCAAGGTGCAAGTCTGAAATTTTTTGCTTTTTCCTGCTCCTCTTAGCATGATAAAGAAGATTCAAAGAGAGTGAGATGCCAGCTCCTTTCATTCAGTCAGTAGTTTCAATCATTTCTGGACGTTTTTCAATGGCAAAAATCAATGAATATTGTAAATGCACAAACAGTAATTTCTCCGCATTGCAAGGTGCAATTCTGAAATTTTTTGCTTTTTCCTGCTCCTCTTAGCATGATAAAGAAGATTCAAAGAGAATGAGATGCCAGCTCCTTTCATTCAGTCAGTAGCTTCAAACATTTCTGGTATATGAATAACATGATGTTTTTCAATGGCAAAAATCAATGAATATTGTAAATGCACAAACAGTAATTTCTCCGCATTGCAAGGTGCAATTCTGAAATTTTTTGCTTTTTCCTGCTCCTCTTAGCATGATAAAGAAGATTCAAAGAGAGTGAGATGCCAGCTCCTTTCATTCAGTCAGTAGCTTCAATCATTTCTGGACGTTTTTCAATTGCAAAAATCAATGAATATTGTAAATGCACAAACAGTAATTTCTCCGCATTGCAAGGTGCAATTCTGAAATTTTTTGCTTTTTCCTGCTCCTCTTAGCATGATAAAGACGATTCAAAGAGAGTGAGATGCCAGCTACTTGCATTCAGTCAGTAGCTTCAATCATTTCTGGTATATGAATAACATGATGTTTTTCAATGGCAAAAATCAATGAATATTGTAAATGCACAAACAGTAATTTCTCCGCATTGCAAGGTGCAATTCTGAAATTTTTTGCTTTTTCCTGCTCCTCTTAGCATGATAAAGAAGATTCAAAGAGAGTGAGGTGCCAGCTCCTTTCATTCAGTCAGTAGCTTCAAACATTTCTGGTATATGAATAACATGTTTTTCAATGGCAAAAATCAATGAATATTGTAAATGTACAAACAGTAATTTCTCCGCATTGCAAGGTGCAATTGTGAAATTTTTTGCTTTTTCCTGCTCCTCTTAGCATGATAAAGAAGATTCAAAGAGAGTGAGATGCCAGCTCCTTTCATTCAGTCAGTAGCTTCAATCATTTCTGGACGTTTTTCAATGGCAAAAATCAATGAATATTGTAAATGCACAAACAGTAATTTCTCCGCATTGCAAGGTGCAATTCTGAAATTTTTTGCTTTTTCCTGCTCCTCTTAGCATTATAAAGAAGATTCAAAGAGAGTGAGATGCCAGCTCCTTTCATTCAGTCAGTAGCTTCAATCATTTCTGGACGTTTTTCAATGGCAAAAATCAATGAATATTGTAAATGCACAAACAGTAATTTCTCCGCATTGCAAGTTGCAATTCTGAAATTTTTTGCTTTTTCCTGCTCCTCTTAGCATGATAAAGAAGATTCAAAGAGAGTGAGATGCCAGCTCCTTTCATTCAGTCAGTAGCTTCAAACATTTCAGGTATATGAATAACATGATGTTTTTCAATGGCAAAAATCAATGAATATTGTAAATGCACAAACAGTAATTTCTCCGCATTGCAAGGTGCAAGTCTGAAATTTTTTGCTTTTTCCTGCTCCTCTTAGCATGATAAAGAAGATTCAAAGAGAGTGAGATGCCAGCTACTTTCATTCAGTCAGTAGCTTCAATCATTTCTGGACGTTTTTCAATGGTAAAAATCAATGAATATTGTAAATGCACAAACAGTAATTTCTCCACATTGCAAGGTGCAATTCTGAAATTTTTTGCTTTTTCCTGCTCCTCTTAGCATGATAAAGAAGATTCAAAGAGAGTGAGATGCCAGCTCCTTTCATTCAGTCAGTAGCTTCAAACATATCTGGTATATGAATAACATGATGTTTTTCAATGGCAAAAATCAATGAATATTGTAAATGCACAAACAGTAATTTCTCCGCATTGCAACGTGCAATTCTGAAATTTTTTGCTTTTTCCTGCTCCTCTTAGCATGATAAAGAAGATTCAAAGAGAGTGAGATGCCAGCTCCTTTCATTCAGTCAGTAGCTTCAAACATTTCTGGTATATGAATAACATGATGTTTTTCAATGGTAAAAATCAATGAATATTGTAAATGCACAAACAGTAATTTCTCCGCATTGCAAGGTGCAAGTCTGAAATTTTTTGCTTCTTCCTGCTCCTCTTAGCATGATAAAGAAGATTCAAAGAGAGTGAGATGCCAGCTACTTTCATTCAGTCAGTAGCTTCAATCATTTCTGTACGTTTTTCAATGGTAAAAATCAATGAATATTGTAAATGCACAAACAGTAATTTCTCCACATTGCAAGGTGCAATTCTGAAATTTTTTGCTTTTTCCTGCTCCTCTTAGCATGATAAAGAAGATTCAAAGAGAGTGAGATGCCAGCTCCTTTCATTCAGTCAGTAGCTTCAAACATTTCTGGTATATGAATAACATGATGTTTTTCAATGGCAAAAATCAATGAATATTGTAAATGCACAAACAGTAATTTCTCCGCATTGCAAGGTGCAATTCTGAAATTTTTGCTTTTTCCTGCTCCTCTTAGCATGATAAAGAAGATTCAAAGAGAGTGAGATGCCAGCTCCTTTCATTCAGTCAGTAGCTTCAAACATTTCTGGTATATGAATAACATGATGTTTTTCAATGGCAAAAATCAATGAATATTGTAAATGCACAAACAGTAATTTCTCCGCATTGCAAGGTGCAAGTCTGAAATTTTTTGCTTTTTCCTGCTCCTCTTAGCATGATAAAGAAGATTCAAAGAGAGTGAGATGCCAGCTCCTTTCATTCAGTCAGTAGCTTCAATCATTTCTGGACGTTTTTCAATGGCAAAAATCAATGAATATTGTAAATGCACAAACAGTAATTTCTCCGCATTGCAAGGTGCAATTCTGAAATTTTTTGCTTTTTCCTGCTCCTCTTAGCATGATAAAGAAGATTCAAAGAGAGTGAGATGCCAGCTCCTTTCATTCAGTCAGTACCTTCAATCATTTCTGGACGTTTTTCAATGGCAAAAATCAATGAATATTGTAAATGCACAAACAGTAATTTCTCCGCATTGCAAGGTGCAATTCTGAAATCTTTTGCTTTTTCCCGCTCCTCTTAGCATGATAAAGAAGATTCAAAGAGAGTGAGGTGCCAGCTCCTTTCATTCAGTCAGTAGCTTCAAACATTTCTATTATATGAATAACATGTTTTTCAATGGCAAAAATCAATGAATATTGTAAATGCACAAACAGTAATTTCTCCGCATTGCAAGGTGCAATTCTGAAATTTTTTGCTTTTTCCTGCTCCTCTTAGCATGATAAAGAAGATTCAAAGAGAGTGAGATGCCAGCTCCTTTCATTCAGTCAGTAGCTTCAATCATTTCTGGACGTTTTTCAATGGCAAAAATCAATGAATATTGTAAATGCACAAACAGTAATTTCTCCGCATTGCAAGGTGCAATTCTGAAATTTTTTGCTTTTTCCTGCTCCTCTTAGCATGATAAAGAAGATTCAAAGAGAGTGAGATGCCAGCTCCTTTCATTCAGTCAGTAGCTTCAAACATTTCTGGTATATGAATAACATGATGTTTTTCAATGGCAAAAATCAATGAATATTGTAAATGCACAAACAGTAATTTCTCCGCATTGCAAGGTGCAATTCTGAAATTTTTTGCTTTTTCCTGCTCCTCTTAGCATGATAAAGAAGATTCAAAGAGAGTGAGATGCCAGCTCCTTTCATTCAGTCAGTAGCTTCAAACATTTCTGGTATATGAATAACATGATGTTTTTCAATGGCAAAAATCAATGAATATTGTAAATGCACAAACAGTAATTTCTCCGCATTGCAAGGTGCAATTCTGAAATTTTTTGCTTTTTCCTACTCCTCTTAGCATGATAAAGAAGATTCAAAGAGAGTGAGATGCCAGCTCCTTTCATTCAGTCAGTAGCTTCAATCATTTCTGGACGTTTTTCAAAGGCAAAAATCAATGAATATTGTAAATGCACAAACAGTAATTTCTCCGCATTGCAAGGTGCAATTCTGAAATTTTTTGCTTTTTCCTGCTCCTCTTAGCATGATAAAGAAGATTCAAAGAGAGTGAGATGTCAGCTCCTTTCATTCAGTCAGTAGCTTCAAACATTTCTGGTATATGAATAACATGATGTTTTTCAATGGCAAAAATCAATGAATATTGTAAATGCACAAACAGTAATTTCTCCGCATTGCAAGGTGCAATTCTGAAATTTTTTTGCTTTTTCCTGCTCCTCTTAGCATGATAAAGAAGATTCAAAGAGAGTGAGATGCCAGCTCCTTTCATTCAGTCAGTAGCTTCAATCATTTCTGGACGTTTTTCAATGGCAAAAATCAATGAATATTGTAAATGCACAAACAGTAATTTCTCCGCATTGCAAGGTGCAATTCTGAAATTTTTTGCTTTTTCCTGCTCCTCTTAGCATGATAAAGAAGATTCAAAGAGAGTGAGATGTCAGCTCCTTTCATTCAGTCAGTAGCTTCAAACATTTCTGGTATATGAATAACATGATGTTTTTCAATGGCAAAAATCAATGAATATTGTAAATGCACAAACAGTAATTTCTCCGCATTGCAAGGTGCAATTCTGAAATTTTTTGCTTTTTCCTGCTCCTCTTAGCATGATAAAGAAGATTCAAAGAGAGTGAGATGCCAGCTCCTTTCATTCAGTCAGTAGCTTCAATCATTTCTGGACGTTTTTCAATGGCAAAAATCAATGAATATTGTAAATGCACAAACAGTAATTTCTCCACATTGCAAGGTGCAATTCTGAAATTTTTTGCTTTTTCCTGCTCCTCTTAGCATGATAAAGAAGATTCAAAGAGAGTGAGATGCCAGCTCCTTTCGTTCAGTCAGTAGCTTCAATCATTTCTGGACGTTTTTCAATGGCAAAAATCATTGAATATTATAAATGCACAAACAGTAATTTCTCCGCATTGCAAGGTGCAATTCTGAAATTTTTTACTTTTTCCTGCTCCTCTTAGCATGATAAAGAAGATTCAAAGAGAGTGAGATGCCAGCTCCTTTCATTCAGTCAGTAGCTTCAATCATTTCTGGACGTTTTTCAATGGCAAAAATCAATGAATATTGTAAATGCACAAACAGTAATTTCTCCGCATTGCAAGGTGCAATTCTGAAATTTTTTGCTTTTTCCTGCTCCTCTTAGCATGATAAAGAAGATTCAAAGAGAGTGAGATGCCAGCTCCTTTCGTTCAGTCAGTAGCTTCGATCATTTCTGGACGTTTTTCAATGGCAAAAATCATTGAATATTATAAATGCACAAACAGTAATTTCTCCGCATTGCAAGGTGCAATTCTGAAATTTTTTACTTTTTCCTGCTCCTCTTAGCATGATAAAGAAGATTCAAAGAGAGTGAGATGCCAGCTCCTTTCATTCAGTCAGTAGCTTCAATCATTTCTGGTATATGAATAACATGATGTTTTTCAATGGCAAAAATCAATGAATATTGTAAATGCACAAACAGTAATTTCTCCGCATTGCAAGGTGCAATTCTGAAATTTTTTGCTTTTTCCTGCTCCTCTTAGCATGATAAAGAAGATTCAAAGAGAGTGAGATGCCAGCTCCTTTCATTCAGTCAGTACCTTCAATCATTTCTGGACGTTTTTCAATGGCAAAAATCAATGAATATTGTAAATGCACAAACAGTAATTTCTCCGCATTGCAAGGTGCAATTCTGAAATCTTTTGCTTTTTCCCGCTCCTCTTAGCATGATAAAGAAGATTCAAAGAGAGTGAGGTGCCAGCTCCTTTCATTCAGTCAGTAGCTTCAAACATTTCTATTATATGAATAACATGTTTTTCAATGGCAAAAATCAATGAATATTGTAAATGCACAAACAGTAATTTCTCCGCATTGCAAGGTGCAATTCTGAAATTTTTTGCTTTTTCCTGCTCCTCTTAGCATGATAAAGAAGATTCAAAGAGAGTGAGATGCCAGCTCCTTTCATTCAGTCAGTAGCTTCAATCATTTCTGGACGTTTTTCAATGGCAAAAATCAATGAATATTGTAAATGCACAAACAGTAATTTCTCCGCATTGCAAGGTGCAATTCTGAAATTTTTTGCTTTTTCCTGCTCCTCTTAGCATGATAAAGAAGATTCAAAGAGAGTGAGATGCCAGCTCCTTTCATTCAGTCAGTAGCTTCAAACATTTCTGGTATATGAATAACATGATGTTTTTCAATGGCAAAAATCAATGAATATTGTAAATGCACAAACAGTAATTTCTCCGCATTGCAAGGTGCAATTCTGAAATTTTTTGCTTTTTCCTGCTCCTCTTAGCATGATAAAGAAGATTCAAAGAGAGTGAGATGCCAGCTCCTTTCATTCAGTCAGTAGCTTCAATCATTTCTGGACGTTTTTCAATGGCAAAAATCAATGAATATTGTAAATGCACAAACAGTAATTTCTCCACATTGCAAGGTGCAATTCTGAAATTTTTTGCTTTTTCCTGCTCCTCTTAGCATGATAAAGAAGATTCAAAGAGAGTGAGATGCCAGCTCCTTTCGTTCAGTCAGTAGCTTCAATCATTTCTGGACGTTTTTCAATGGCAAAAATCATTGAATATTATAAATGCACAAACAGTAATTTCTCCGCATTGCAAGGTGCAATTCTGAAATTTTTTACTTTTTCCTGCTCCTCTTAGCATGATAAAGAAGATTCAAAGAGAGTGAGATGCCAGCTCCTTTCATTCAGTCAGTAGCTTCAATCATTTCTGGACGTTTTTCAATGGCAAAAATCAATGAATATTGTAAATGCACAAACAGTAATTTCTCCGCATTGCAAGGTGCAATTCTGAAATTTTTTGCTTTTTCCTGCTCCTCTTAGCATGATAAAGAAGATTCAAAGAGAGTGAGATGCCAGCTCCTTTCGTTCAGTCAGTAGCTTCGATCATTTCTGGACGTTTTTCAATGGCAAAAATCATTGAATATTATAAATGCACAAACAGTAATTTCTCCGCATTGCAAGGTGCAATTCTGAAATTTTTTACTTTTTCCTGCTCCTCTTAGCATGATAAAGAAGATTCAAAGAGAGTGAGATGCCAGCTCCTTTCATTCAGTCAGTAGCTTCAATCATTTCTGGTATATGAATAACATGATGTTTTTCAATGGCAAAAATCAATGAATATTGTAAATGCACAAACAGTAATTTCTCCGCATTGCAAGGTGCAATTCTGAAATTTTTTGCTTTTTCCTGCTCCTCTTAGCATGATAAAGAAGATTCAAAGAGAGTGAGATGCCAGCTCCTTTCATTCAGTCAGTACCTTCAATCATTTCTGGACGTTTTTCAATGGCAAAAATCAATGAATATTGTAAATGCACAAACAGTAATTTCTCCGCATTGCAAGGTGCAATTCTGAAATCTTTTGCTTTTTCCCGCTCCTCTTAGCATGATAAAGAAGATTCAAAGAGAGTGAGGTGCCAGCTCCTTTCATTCAGTCAGTAGCTTCAAACATTTCTATTATATGAATAACATGTTTTTCAATGGCAAAAATCAATGAATATTGTAAATGCACAAACAGTAATTTCTCCGCATTGCAAGGTGCAATTCTGAAATTTTTTGCTTTTTCCTGCTCCTCTTAGCATGATAAAGAAGATTCAAAGAGAGTGAGATGCCAGCTCCTTTCATTCAGTCAGTAGCTTCAATCATTTCTGGACGTTTTTCAATGGCAAAAATCAATGAATATTGTAAATGCACAAACAGTAATTTCTCCGCATTGCAAGGTGCAATTCTGAAATTTTTTGCTTTTTCCTGCTCCTCTTAGCATGATAAAGAAGATTCAAAGAGAGTGAGATGCCAGCTCCTTTCATTCAGTCAGTAGCTTCAAACATTTCTGGTATATGAATAACATGATGTTTTTCAATGGCAAAAATCAATGAATATTGTAAATGCACAAACAGTAATTTCTCCGCATTGCAAGGTGCAATTCTGAAATTTTTTGCTTTTTCCTGCTCCTCTTAGCATGATAAAGAAGATTCAAAGAGAGTGAGATGCCAGCTCCTTTCATTCAGTCAGTAGCTTCAAACATTTCTGGTATATGAATAACATGATGTTTTTCAATGGCAAAAATCAATGAATATTGTAAATGCACAAACAGTAATTTCTCCGCATTGCAAGGTGCAATTCTGAAATTTTTTGCTTTTTCCTACTCCTCTTAGCATGATAAAGAAGATTCAAAGAGAGTGAGATGCCAGCTCCTTTCATTCAGTCAGTAGCTTCAATCATTTCTGGACGTTTTTCAATGGCAAAAATCAATGAATATTGTAAATGCACAAACAGTAATTTCTCCGCATTGCAAGGTGCAATTCTGAAATTTTTTGCTTTTTCCTGCTCCTCTTAGCATGATAAAGAAGATTCAAAGAGAGTGAGATGTCAGCTCCTTTCATTCAGTCAGTAGCTTCAAACATTTCTGGTATATGAATAACATGATGTTTTTCAATGGCAAAAATCAATGAATATTGTAAATGCACAAACAGTAATTTCTCCGCATTGCAAGGTGCAATTCTGAAATTTTTTTGCTTTTTCCTGCTCCTCTTAGCATGATAAAGAAGATTCAAAGAGAGTGAGATGCCAGCTCCTTTCATTCAGTCAGTAGCTTCAATCATTTCTGGACGTTTTTCAATGGCAAAAATCAATGAATATTGTAAATGC